>NW_007726643.1:527350-552080 GCF_000696425.1 Galeopterus variegatus | reverse complement strand
TTTTTTTTTTTTTTTTTTTTTTTTTTTTGGTGGCTGGCCAGTACAGGGGTCAACCCTGGACCCTGGTGTTATCAGCACCATGCTCTAACCGACTGAGCTATCCGGCCAGTACGTTTTAAGGCATGCTAATGACAGAGAGAGAGAGAGTGAGAGAGAGAGAGAGAGAGAGAGAGAGAAGAGTGATTCTGGAATCATACCACTCACCATATACCAAAACCAAGTCAAAATGGATTAAATAACTTAAGTATAAGTCCTGAAACTATAAAAATCCCAGAAGAAAACATTGAAGAGGCACTTCAGGATGTAGAACCGGACAAGGAATTTATGAATAAGACTGCAAAAGTACAAGCAACAAAAGAAGAAAAATGAAGAAATGAGATTATATCAAACTAAAAAGTATCTTCACATCAAAGGAAACAATCAAGAGAGTGAAACAAACCCTACAGAATGGGAGAAAATGTCTGTAAACTATACGTCCTGCAAGGGATTTATATACAGAATATACAAGGAACTCAAACAATTTCAAAGTAATAATAATAATAATAATAATAATCCAATTTAAAAGTGGGCAAAAGAGCTGAATAGACATTTCTCAAAGGAAGACATACAAATGGCAAACAGGTATATGAAAAAAAATGTTTGACGTTACTGAGCACCAGGGAAATGCAAATTAAAACCACATTGAGTTATCATCTCACCCCAACTAGACTGGCTATTATCAAAAATACTGAGAATAACAAATGCTGACAAGGATGTGGAGAAAAGGTAACTCTTCTATACTGTTGGTGGGAGGGGCTGCAAATTAGTACAGCCACTATGGAAAACAGTATGGTGTTTTCTCAAACAACTACAGATAGAACTACCATACAATCTAGCAATCCCACTTCTGGGTATATACCCAATGAAATGGAAATCATCATGTCAAAATGATACCTGAACTCCCATGTTTATTGCAACTCTATTAACAGTAGCCAATATTGAACCAATCTGAATGTGCAACAATGGATGACTGGATATGGAAAATGTGGTATATACACATAATGGAATAGTACAGCAACATGGATGAGTTTGAAGATAACTATGTTAAGTGAAATAAGCCAGGCACAGAAAGAGAAATGCCACATCTTCACTCATAAGTGAGAGGAAAGAAAGAAAGACCAGAATAAAACATTGAAATTTCAGAAGTAAAGAACAAACCAATAGTTACTAGAGCTTGGAAAAGAGGATGGGGAGGATGGATAGGAAGTAATTGGGTAAGGAACACAAAAAGTAATTATGATTTGAACATGCTAATAATATTGCCTTGATTATCACATACTGTATACAGAAATACTGATAGTCATCTCTGTACCTGATAAATATGTATCATCAATTATATTTTAATTCAAAACATCAATTTTAAAAAAGAAATTAAAACTGAATAAATTTGGTAAATGGTTAAGTAATAAATAATAAATTTTAATTGAGTAAATTAAAATAAAATAAATTTATTCTATTGAAGTAGCTATGTACCAAGCACTCAATAGCCACAAATGGCTACTGTCTACCATATTAAACAATGTAGATTTTACAGGACATTTCCATAATTACAGAAATTTCTATTGGTTACTGTACTATATAATTTATTATATTTGCTGCCCTCAACTAGAAATCAAACTCCATGAAGATATGCTCTAGGAACAAAGTGGACATTCAATAAATATATATTTAATGAATGAATGTATGAGAATAATGAGCAGTTATAGGATGAGTGACAAATTAAACAATCTGGACCTAAGCAGATTGTACACAGTATACACTACAAAGTACACAATAGGCACACAGGAAAATTTAGACATTTAGAATAAATATGGATACTTGTATTAGTGCATTTCTATTGATTATAACAAAATACCTGGAACTTGGTAACTTATAAAGAAATAAAAGTTCCTTCTTACAGTTTGCATGCTGAGAAGTCCATGGTCCAGGGAACACATCTGGTGAGGTCTTTCTTCTTGGTGGTAGCTCTCTATGGTGATATAGGGTGTCACATGGCGAGAATGGTCCTAGCAAGTGTGCTAACCTTCCCACTCACTCTTTTATAAAGCTATCAGGACAATGTTCATGGCCACCCTTAAACCATCAAGGGTACAGTCTTCACAATCTAATCACCTTTTAAAGGCCCCACCTTTCAATTACCATAATAGGATTCCCCACCTTCTTTGCACTGTTAACAATGTAGATTGTTTTCAATATATGAACCTTCAGGGGACGCATTTAACTTGTAGCAATACTGAAAAGAAAAACTATATTTTTAAGGTCATTTTAATGGAATGGATGTCGAACTGTCCTATTTATAAGTTTCTCTGAAATAAAGAATTTGATAAGCCTGTGAGGCTGATGTCAGTTTGATTCAGCATTCCTAGCAATGAATTTGAAGATTACCAGATTTTGCAATCATGACAGAGATCTGACATGAGCACCCTCAGGATATAAGCTTATCAAATAAGACTATGCACACAGAAAGCAGATGTTGAAAAGAGAACTTTGGAGAAGATCTTACACACCAGGACTTAATCAAAGACATTTTTCCTGGTGTTTTCAATAGCCGAATTCAAAAGGTCATTTGGAATAAACACTATTTTGTTTATTCTATTAACAAAGTTACATTATACAAAAGTGACTACAATAAAAAACTACAAAACGCATAATATTGCTTCATTAGTATTGGGTATGTCTCTTTAATAATTCATAAAGAGAGATATTTATCAGCACAAATGAGGAAACGATGTTTCTTTAATTTTATTAGATTATTTAATAATTTTAGCTGTACATTTTAGTTCTCTTTATTCTTTAATTATCTTAGTTCAGGACTATCTTAAGCACATTTCTCTTTAACAAACTGACAATACTTCGTCTAGAATCAGTGGTGTGAAAAACGGAGGATATGTTAATAAACAATTATGAGATCTACCTCAGCACCAACATAAAAGGGACACTTAGTTGTTAGTGTATACTGTTTTTATTAACATTTAAGACAAGAAACAAGGGAGCTTTTTTCTGATATACATATTGTACGGAGTCATGTTTCCAAAAAATAATTTTAATAATATAAAGCATCCAGAGTTCAAATCTTGGGAAGAAGTTTTGAATAACAATTGACTTGATCAGCCTGAATCTGGGCTTATCTGCATCAAATGAGGCACAAGATTTGCCATAATATATTTGACTTTTTAGTTTCCATTCCAGGGCGATGGATAGTATAAACTCTTTTGTGTCCAGATTCTTTTGCTCATTGTAATGTCCATGATATTGAATGTATCTGTAATTTACTTCTTTTTATTGTCGAGTAGTGTACCTTATATGATACACCACAATTTGTCCATACATTCTCTCATCAAACATTTGTTTTGCCTCTAGTTTTTGGCTATTGTAAATAAAACATTTATTAGCATTCTTGCACAAATCTTTTATTGGGCACTATTAAAAATTTGTTTTGTAAAAATACTTAGAAGTTAAATTACTTCATCATAGGATATATGAATGTTTAACTTTATTATAAACTTCCACACAGTTTAAAAAATGGTCATGCTATTTTAAAAACCAAAAGACATTGCATTTTATTTTCTTCAATTGCTGTATATTATCTCCAATATTATGTAATGCCATTTTTTAAAATTTTAGCTATTATTCTTGTATATCATTGTGATGTGCCAGTTCAAGAACTTTGCCTACTTTACTTAAGTGTCTTTATTATTGGGTTTATGAAATTCTTTATATACTCTGGATATCAATACTTTGTCATATACGTAATTTTCAAAAAATTTCACCAGGTCTGTGACTTGTTAACAACTTTTTTTTTTTTTTAATTTTGACATTTACTTGTACATATTTGTGGGGTACAGTGTGTTGTTTCAATACATGCATATACTGTACAATGATTCACCTAGGGTAGATAGCATCATTTTTTAATCTTGTCTTTTGATAAACAAACATTTTAATTTTGATGAAATCTAAAGAATAATTTTTTAACTGTTATGTTTATTGTTTTATGTGTCTTGACTGAGAAATCTTTGCTTACTCCAAATTAGTGAAGGTATTATCCTATGTTTTCTTTATGAAGTTTTATGTGTTTATCTTTTTAGTAGTTAGGTATGAAATCCACTTTATACTAAATTTTGTGGAGGTTGTGAAGTAAAGGTCAAGGTTCATTTATTTTCCATATTCTAGTTAGTACAGCAACATTTGTTGAAATCACTTTACTTTTTCTGTTGATGTATGTATGTTTGTGTGTGCATATACATGCCTTGACCAAAAATCAATTTTATTTATAAGTGAGGGTCTGTGGCATTCCATTTTTTTAATCCATTGAAACATTGTCTACCATTATACCATGATTAGCATAACTTTATACTGTCTTGAAATCAGGTAGTATAAATTTTCCACTGTAGTTAAACTATTCCAAGATTATTTTACTTATTATTATAAATTTTATAATTCAAAATACCAATTTCTACAAAGAATACCCTGCTTAAATTATTATTCAGACTGGATTTAATCTATGTATCAATTGGAGAGAATTGACAGTTTGACAATATTAAGTCTTCTGATCCCATAGACATGGTATCTCTCTTCATTTATTGTAGTGTTCATCAATTTTTCTCCTAAATGTTCTGTTGTTTTTATAATAGAAATCTTGAATGCCTTTTATTAAGTTAATTTATCAGCATTTTTAGTATTTCCATTTGATTTAATTTTGAAAAATGTATTGTTAATGTATAAAACCACAAACTATATTTGTATACCAATGTGCATTCTGTGATCTTTCTAAAATTACTTATATTTTGTAATACTTTTTAAATGGATTCTTTAGGGTTTCCTACATAAGTAATCAAGTCATCTGTTAATAAATACACTTTTATGTATTTTCTAGTCTTTATGCCATTTATTTCTTTTTTTCTCCACTACTTAATAACTTCAGTACATATTGAATAGAGAGCAGACTCTGCCTTCTTTCCAATCTTAGGGAGAAAGCATACAATATTTCCTCATTGAGCATAATGTTAGCTGTAGCGTATCCGTACGGGTAGGGCTTTTTCTCTTGAGTATGAGTCACATTTCTCTGTTTCCACTTGTAATTAATAAACTTTTTTATAGAGTGCACATTACGGATTAGATATAGAGACTCCAGATTCCAATATCTGTCTCTCTTATTTTTGTACTAGCAGGAAGTAAATTTGAATGAATTCAGTCCCAACTTTATACCTGCCCACACCACACCCCTCAACCCCTACCTACATGAAACTTCAATTCTTTCAGCCTCCCAGTTGTTTTATGTTCCCCAACTCATACCAAGTTAGGGATTGTCCAAGAATGTAGGCAGAACTGTATGTAGATTTGGGAACACTTCCTTATGTGGATCACTCCTTTAAAGATTTTCTTATTGCTTTTAAGCTGTTCTGGAGCCCCAAACTCTGTCTTCTGTCCCCTAAAGCCAGTAAAACTGCAGCATTCTTCCTTAGTACTAGAAGCCTCACAAAAATTGGAGTTTGTCCTCAGGTAAGAAGCCTAATTACCGAGAAATTTTACTCAAAGCATTTCACTCTCCCCCAGTTTTTGTTTAATTTTGGCCATTCAGCAATGCCTTTGAGTAGTTTTTCCACCAGAGTTTATGGTAGCTTTCTGTAGAGAGATTATTTTGGAAGAAGATACTTAACCATTACCTGAAGTAAAACTAGAGTGACCGATTTATTTCTATATAGTCAATTTTCTTGAATTTATCTGTTCATTATTGGAATATAGTTGATTTACATATCTGCGGGTTACAGCATTGAATATCATTACCAGTGTGCAATATGTGATGCTCAAATCAGGATAATTAGTTCACTCTTCATTATACAATGTGATCGACTTTCATGGCCTTTTACCAATTCCTATCTTTCCCCCCTCCTATTCCTATTTATTTATTTATTTATTTATTTATTTATTTATTTATTGTCTTTTTTGTGACTGGTAAGGGGATCACAATCCTTGGCTTGGTGTCGCCTGCACCGTGCTCAGCCAGTGAGTGCACGGGCCATCCCTATATAGGATCCGAACCCGTGGCGGGAGCTCTGCTGTGCTTCCAGCGCTGCACACTTCCGAGTGTGCCATGGGGCCGGCCCATCCTCTTTATTTTTTTTAAAAAACTAACCTAATATATTGGTTATTCACTTATTATACCACGATTTCCATTATTCTGTCTGTGAGTTGTAAGCATCTTCTATACTTTTATCCTGGAGTTTACATAAGAATGTATTATTCTATCAGAAAAACTGGCTCAAAACTTATTTGAAACAGGAAACCAAATATTAGGTCCATTTATGCCATTCTTTGATGGTCACTTTATACACTAAATAAGCATTTTTTAGGTTCACTTTCAGAACTTGAATGCTTTTTATGCGTCCAATTTATGATATCTTTTTTACTATCAAAATTATAGTCCATAAGAGATGGGTTCATCAGAAAAAAACATTAGACACTTTTCAAAACAAGTGCATTATTTATTTATTCTTTGTTATTTGAATTTTACTGAGGAATTAATAGAGTAATGGGTTATTGGTTTTGATATCAATATTAAAGGTCATCTGTTTCAGTCATCTCAGACTTTTTAATTCAATCTCATTCACAGAAACTATTTCATTCACAGATAAATCATTATTACCAAAATATTCTCTCTACATGTGCATTATAATGCAAATACTGAATTTCAAATAACCAGTTGCTTTACTGTGGTTTAAAAGTCATACCATTTTTATTTTCAGGTCAAATGCCATTGACTTCAACTCATGAGATTAAGAAATGAATTGATTTAGAGTGTGTGTCAGAATGAAGAGGAGAGTGGAAATGGATCAAGCTAAGTGAAGCTGTAAAATTAAAATTATTCCAGAGTGAAGAAGAGTTAAAATATGCTGGATTCCTTTCCATTTGGGATTTAATTCTAGTTCAGCTCATTAAGTAGAGAATGGATTAAGCTAATCCCAACTGTAATTATATATTCTATCAGGCATATAAAGGTAAATGAGAGAATGAGTCTGCATTACCATAAAATTCAGGTTTGAGATGATCAGCACAACAGAATTAAGCTGTCACTGAATGGCATTCATTATGCAGCACAAGCCTAAAGCAGATGGAACTAACTCATTGTTGGCTGTATACTAGATGTCAAAAACCAAATGCATTTAGCTAGTTTCTCAAGGTATAAGGAAATATTTATATAGTAACTCTACTGACCAGCTTTTAGTTATTATACATGAAAGCTAGCAATGCATATTTTTTTTTTTCATCTCTGGAGAAAACAAGTAGAAATGAAAATGATCATGATACTATGTTCTTTAAAAGCATACATTTGAAACTCAACCTTGGATTTCTGCCCTTGATTTGGTGACTTTTCAGAATGTGTTTATATTACTCAAGTTATTCAGCAGGAATTAAAAGTAAAGGCAAATCTAATTTTAGTTTGCTCGAATTTATTAAATTATTAGGCTATTAAGTTTTTAGACTGATCAAGATGCAAAATTTAAAAGTAGTTTAGAAATTTGGGTCTTCCTCACCTGTTTGATTTTTTCTGACCCATCTAATATGATATTTCTCAATCACTCTAACAGTTGAGTGATATATCTTTCTGGTACTCTGGTGTCATAATTCCTCTACTTATTTCAGGGATGACTATAGCTGAAGGAAAGGAGCTTGGTACTATGAGAATGAAAGGTTGTGGAACTGAGAGTGGTAGACTCTCTGGCTTTCTTGGGAAAATAATGTCTAAGTCAATATCAGAAGATGAACATGAGTGAGATAGATAAAGAGAAACTTAGAGGAGCACTTCAGTTAGAGGTAACAACATGTAAAAGTCCTTGTGGCAGGAGACAGCATGAATATTTTGAGAACAATGTGGCTGATGTTTGGTCTACAAGAAGACCCAGTTGAGTCTAGGCCTTCAAGATTTTGGTCTTGTTCCTAAAATCAGTGAGAATCACTGAAGGAACTTAAGCAGATAAGTGACAAAATCAGATAGTTTTGTCTGCATTGGAAAATAGTAATTTGTTAGGATTTGAGGTGAATTCTGTGAGACCACTTATAATCTAGTTTTTTTTTTTTTTTTCACTTGAATGTTTTATTTTTTGTAGGGTATTTATCATCTTGATGTACTGAACAGGAAGATACATTGGTGATTGTTGGTTTGTTAAATTATGCCCAAGGAGGGCATCGTTAGAAACACAGTGAGTAATCCCTAAATATTTGACAATGGATCAATTAGCAAAAATAGTTATGCAAATATAAGTTACAAAGCATCAAGACAAATATATAAAAATTTCTGTAATTCATAAAATTATATGCTTTATAGTAAAAAGAATTAGGCTATATAGCATTTCTTGGCTATCATATGATATTATCCTTTGGATAACTTCATTTTACAAACGTTGCCCAACATTTCTATCGTTATTGGTAATGATAATAATAATAACATTATTAACCACTCATTATTAATTCCAACTGTGGTAGCTACTCAAACAACTTTATACAGTATGTTTTCAAAATAACACTATGAAATAGTGATTTTTAACCCCATTTATGATGAGAAAACTAAAAGTCGAGAAGATGAGGTGCCTTGCCCAGTCTCATAGGTAATAAATAATGGAACAGGTTTTCCAGTAATGGTCCATGCACATCCACAGGAAGTATGCTTGCTACATCTGCTGCTTTGCCTTCCTCCAAGCACTCTGCAAAGCAGAAGTTATATATTTCCGGACCATTTCTATAACAAATGAAATCAAAGTCGTAGAAAGGTTTATAAATTGGTATTTCAAAAGCTTAGCTTTCAACTCACTTCTCTCTGTCAGGCTCTTGACCTGGATGAAGTAATTCATACACAGAAAAGATAGTAACCTATGCTGTCATTAATAAGTAAATGGACCTTTAGAAGTGAGCAATTTTTTTCCCTTCCTGCCCATCAGTTTGACAAGGCCAATTGTTTAATGGCCAATTTGTTATATGTCTAAAATTTATCTTAAGGGTATAAAATTGGGAAAAGATGAATAAAATAAAAGGCAAATAACTTCCAAATGAAATAAGTAAAAACACTCAAGGTAAAGAAATGAACCATGTTGGATCCTATAATTACAAGGAAATAATTGAATATTTTATAATCAACTTAATAATTCCATTGTCTGTACTAAAGTTAAGATTCTTATAAACACATGATATCTCCCATTTTCTTTACTTGCTAATATTATTCCTAGAACAGAGTATTTCTTGCTGGAACTTTATACTAAAGTAATAAACACATGTTTTTCTCAGATTTGGAGATGGATTTTAGAAGCCACAAGTGGTAAAATTTATAGACTTGCCATCTAATGATATTGATGGCCGTAAACTAGGTGATATTCCTGAGGAGAAAAAAAATACGTTTTGTGGAATTTTGCTTCCTTTCTTATGAAAAGAAATACAAACAGCACTTGATACACAACTTAATAATAAAATTTTGTTAGACTGCCAGTGGGCTTTCATGCAAATAATGAACTGCAGCCTTAATAACTAAGCAAGAGAGAAAAATGGTAACAGATTTCGCTTCAGCATTATCAATGAATGCTCCTTTTGACAATAATTAACAACAGATAGCTATGTTCTTAGTGACATTTGCTAAATAAAATGGTCTGACACTTGAAAAGAGCATTTCTCTAATAACATAAGAATGCACTTTTCCAAAAATTATTTGGACATCATCCTTTTTATCATAAGATTATTAATGTGCATCCTAAACGAGTTATCTTCAAAAGGAGTGTCTCAATTTAACTTCACATTTATAGGCAATACTTTTAAGAATTGTCACAGCACATGTGTGTCCTCTTTTTACAAAGATGCCAATGCATGTGTAGCATTTTTCTTGTATCATTGCCATGTGATCAATTTTAGGGGTCATCCAAACAACGGATAAAAAGAGACCCAGTTTCTGATACATTGCAGAAAGTCATTACATAGCTATAGAATGTCGATGATGCCAAGATGAATAGTAGATAAACAATGAACCTGATTCTGGGTAAGGATACTTATCATTGCTTTGTCATTTAATTCAATTCACTCATTCACTTACAATCCAAAGTACCAGCCTGCAAACATAAAGTTAGGTTCGAAATGTACTGTTTTTGGCTGCCTCCTCCATCCTGATACCCCATTTCCTTGTCACTACCATCCTTGGAACAGGGCCTTCCTACTTAAATTTTATAATGTCATATAGTTTTATTCATCAATCTTGATATTCATCAATCTTCATATCTTCCCCAACACTTCGTCTTTGTTTGGATCTCCCTGGTTTATCCTGACAGTTTTCAAAAACTTTATATCTGACCTCCCTTTCCTCGTAGAGGCACTTGTATTCCACATGAAAATTTCGCTACATCCTTTCAAAGAACTTTAAGTTCTCATTATTTTTTTCTGTCCTCCCTTAGTCTAAAGAAATCCAATTTCATTGGCTCAAAGGCAAAATGGCACTCATTCACAAAATCCAGAACAGAATTTGAACCAAGCAGGTAGTTGCAAAACCACAAATTAAAGAGTGAAAAATTAATTTCAATATTTTCACTTTCACTTGTACCTCCTGGATTGCCTAATACAACAGCTGTGAATGTGTAACTCTAGGGAATTGTTTGCAAGATGTATAAGTCTCAGTTATATATAAATTTATAAATTTTACTTAAAAGTTACCAAATTTATTACGAGGATTAGTGATTTAATTTATGTCCTAAAAGTTATTTTTAATGATTATATTACCTCAAATAGCTACGTACTTGTGTTCCTGTAACAAAGCCACAATGATAAAATTGTTAAGTTGCAAACAATTAAAGTAAGAATAAGTAAATCCAAACTAACAAATGCAAACATTGTAAATATCTTACCCCAAAATGATATTAGCAAGCATAAATAAACAGCATATCTATGGTTTGAAACTACTTAAATGCTAATGGTTTGAAAATTTGAAACATTTATGAATATTTTAAAAATTTAAAGGTAACATTTGCTTGAAGATAAGATGACTTCTTAGATGAATTTTCAAAGAAAAGATACAATTCTTACATTTCCTAAGGTTTTGCAGCCAGCAATCTAAGGTATGAACTAAATGTTCATGAAACAATATTTTTTTTTCAAATTAGTACACATAATTTATAGCTTAATTTTATAACTTAACTATTTTAAATATCTCAGGAAAATTATGGTAAATAATGTCATTGCATGTTTCTTTTGTGCCATCCACTCTTAACCCTATAACATTAAATAACTGAAAGATTAATTAATTTATCCCAAGATTCACATTTCGGAAATGCACTCTGCCCAGAGTATAATTCCATTCACCATTTAACATTGTGGTTGCCTTATTTGTTAGATAATGTAAGAATTTTCTTTAAATAAATTTTATTGCCTATATTTAAGGTATACCACATGATTGATGGTATAGGATATACATATAGTAAAATGGTTACTATAGTGGAACAAATAAACATATCCATCATCTCTCATAGTTACCCATTTTTCCCCAAGAAGAGAGCAAGAGCAGTGATAATCTACCCATTTAAGCAAAAATCCTGAGCACAATACACTATTATCAAATATAGTCCTCATGCTATACATTAGATCTCTAGACGTGTTCATTCTACATATGTGCTAATTGGGGTGGGGCATAAGGAGGAAATAGGGAAATCTATGTCAAAAAATTGTAGGAATTGAATGAGGCAACACATGCAAAATATTTAGATCACTGGCTGGTAAAAATAATCTTTTGGTACTCTTTGGATATTATTATATAACTCAGGTTAGCTAGTAGATATTATTATAGAACTCAAGGTTACTCAAAATATCACATGCCTATATAGATTTGAGGATAATTAAACTGATGAGTTTTTGCCATGTTACACCCATGTTGCTTGTCTTTGCATACACTGCTTAATTGGGGTTTGAAGGAGAGAAGAGTGGATGGTTGTTAGAAAAATACATCATGCACAGAATCAGTTTTCTGCCTTAAATGGTCTTCTGGAAGTTAAATTTTTTGTGTGAATTTCCCCAATTCGATTAATCCCTCAGGAATGAGCTCCTGTTTGTCCCGCATCTTTTAGATTCATTGCATTTGTATATTTATAGATAATACAGGCATGTGTAATTACAAGAAATGGCAAGAAAACATTTGATAGAAAGTTAGATACTAACTTGAGTGGATTATATAATTTCCTATCTTGAGCAGTACTAGATGAAACTAGATGTCAAATTCTTTCTGTCATGTCCCTTTGTTTATTTGTCTCTGTCAATGTGGAGAATGCCTGCTTTGCTGAGTAAGCGCCCCTGAGGGATTAAACATCCTCTTGTTTCTGGCAGCCATAATTCTTTCAGCCAGAGAGAAGTTCAACCATGTATAACACTAAATTTATATACATCCTTATTTCAAGAGATGTAATGCTTCAAATCCTTGTTCAGGTCAGTTACCAGCAGAAGTCCAACTCTCTCAGGTCATCTACCCTCATGTCATCCAATCCTCATCCTGCTCTTCATGTCCCCTAACATCTTCTCCATTTCCCCAAGCTCCCAAATTTTCTATTATGCCCTTAGAAACTTATGGTCTGTCATTATCAATCCACCTATAGATCCTGAGCCACTTTTCTCAAACTTTCCTTCACTTTCTTGCTCTAACTCGGATGTAATTGCCTCTCATTCTATTCTTTCCATTCCTTCCTTCAAGTTGAAGGGAACTGTTCCTTCTACGATCAGGAGGTGTTGTATATGGCTTGTTACCCATTGCCATTTCTAAATAATCTATACCCATTCTTCCTGTTTTTTGAAGTATTTTTCATTAGAATTTACTGCTCATCATCCTTCCTTGTTGCTGAGAGTTATACCACCTCATCACCTGATTTACTCCTTTCTTTCTTATTTTGACTCTGTTTCCATGCTTATCCTCTTCAGTACCACATAAGTGTGCAATGTGCTCTCTCACATCCTTGACCTCCTTAGCTCTAATAGCCTTGTTCTCCATCCTATTTCAGCAACTTATACCCACAATGATAACCTATATTTCTTTATGGGCAATAATTACACTACAACTGAAGTTTGTTTCAAATACTCCATTCTTTGACTACTACCTCATTTCTACTATTTACCTAATCTACACTGCTACACAACAGCTACACAACAATTAATGAGATCAAAACTTGTGGTCCATTGTACCTACCCATTTTTCACTATCTATCACTCTAATATGTCATTAATTTAATCCTTATACATCATATTGGAATCCTTGGCTCAATATAACAAGTATTGCTTTATAAATATTCTTAATTCTCTAGCACCTCATTCCTTAGCAAAATGCCAACTAAGCCCCAAGATGTGACGACAAGAAAAAATAACTTAATTGTAACGAATAGATGAATTTCAAATATATTGACATAAATATCAAGATACTTTCCTAATTAAGCTCATTTCTCCATTCTGCACATTTTATAGCTTTTTTTCTCAGCAAATTAACACTTCCCTCACTATATGGTTCTCTTTATTGTTCCTTAATGTTTCTGAGACCCCATCTTATGTGGTCCTAATGCGAGTGTAATTCTCTACTTACTCCGTTTTAGACATACAATAGATTAGGATCAGGATCTCTTTCCTGGAACTTTGACTCTCAAATGCACAAAAATAGTAATGCAAAGATAACACCAACAAAATTTGGAGCTGTTTTCTTCCAGAAGGTTCTCTATGATAATTTCACCAAGAAGTTACTGAGAAAATGTTGCAACATTCTAAGAATAATGCCACCATTCCACTATTAATCCCACACTTCTGCATGTCTGTGTCATCTACATATGCCACTTTCTTTCTGTTATAATGGAAACTGTGTCCTGCTCCTTATCAGACTGACCTCTCTTACTTCTACCCCAATCCTTTTCCCTTCTGTCTTACCAGGAAGTTCTGCCTTTTATATCCATTTTTTTTTTCTATTGTATCAGATGTTAAAGTGATTTGCAAAAAAAAATGTAAAACAATGACACTCTTCCAACTAGTGTATTTTTAAAATAAACTTGAAGACTCTTATCCAGAATATCATGTTATATTTAGTTGCCATATCTTTTTAGTCTCTTCTTGGTTGTGAGTTAGTTTTTTTTCTCTTATTTAAAAACCTGTCATTTTGTTAACATGTAATGAGTTTGTTACTGTTTCAAAACGAATTAATAAGTAAATATATTTAAATTTTATCACTTAATACTGCATGGTGAATATTATATATAACTGGAACAAGCAAGAGTTTTTTAGTGTCCTCAGTAATTCACAGGAGAGTAGAGGGTTCCTGAGAACAAAAAAACACTTCCCTAGAATATACCAGAGAAACAAGATGGAAAGAACCTGGATATCTGAATCAGTTTCCCACCAGCCTAGAGTTTTCACACAGTTATATCAGAGAGCAGCACACTTCTCTAAGTCACTGTATATTTGAAGTTATTTTGTTAAAGCCACTTACACTTTTTTAGAGCTAGGGCTGTGTCTGGACCTCACAGACCCCTCGAGCCCATTCACAAACCCTTCACACGCAGGTCTATGAGCTAGGTAACCAGCAAAAAAGTCCTTGGAGCCTTGGTTGAAGAAAGAATAGTCTTTATTCAGCACGTATACATCTAACACCTAGGCAGTCCAAAGAGAAACTCAGAAACTCAACTGCTACCAGCAAAGTCCAAAGGAAAACTGAGCAGCTGCCAGCAAATTAACCATGCTCTATTTTTAGATGTGATCTCTGCTGGCCAGTGCTGCTTCACAATCTGAGGAACACAGGATAGCAACAAACTGAAAAGATACATGGGTGCACATGTGCACTAACTCCACCCACACACAACTTTCTTTAAAAAGAGTGTGCTGCATTATACCCAACCAGGCCTGGGGGGGGTGGGGGGCTGACTACACTATTCTATTTTCCCCACAACTTTACTCTTAGTAATTCACTATTTATCCTGCAAAAGAGACTGCTAAACATAATTAATGTCACACTTTGAGTACTTAATCTAATCTAAACAAGGAACTGGGCTGGGTGAGGATACAACAAGAAAAAATGAAATAAACACAATTCTTGCCCTCAGCAAACCTAGAGAAAATCAAATACTGTTTAAGTTGCTATGAAAGAAAAAAGTTTGATGGGAACAGAAGGCAAAAGCACATACTCACACGACCAAAAGAAGAAGAAGAAAAAAAAAAAAAAAAGCCTCTCAGAGGAAGTGTTATCTAAAATGAGATCTAAGGTTGAGAAGGGATTAGGCCTAAGAACTGAGCTGGAGTGTGGGGTGATGAAAGTGAGGAAATGGGACACAGTGGGAGGTTTTTTTCCTGGCAATGTGAATAGCATGTTTCAAGACTAGAGGAAAGAAAGACTATTTGAGGAATTATAATAAAAAGATATTTTTTGTTGTTGAAACATAGTTGATTGTACATATCTATAGGTAAAGGTTGTTGTTGAAGGGATTGACAAAAGTGGCTTTGCGAGGGGTACACAATGGATAGGTACAGAATAGTGCAATAAACCTAGTTAATGATTTAAAGATTAATTATTATGGAAAAATGTTGGTCATCAAAACATTTTGACAAGGCCAGTGGCACTATCCAAGTTGTATTGATAAAAGCTCTCTTAAGCTGAATTATGGAAAATGGAGGGGACTAGGAGCAGATGGAGGAAGACTAATTAAAAAACCGTTGAAATAATTAATTCAAAACAGCATTATTCCTGGGCTGAACTTTGGAGTTGCCAGTGAAGATGAAGTTAGCAAATAGATTCATGAAAAACTTGAAATCTGAGACTTGGTACTTCACTAAATATGAAGGAAGAATCAAGATAACAGTCAAAGATGCCTCCGAGAGATCTGGCTTGAGCAACAACTTACATGGTGGGACCGTTCACTAAGAAAAACAGGAGTGGGAGGGAAGTTATGAGAGTAAATATAATGATCTCACCCTTGAACATGGTAAGTTTCATGCTTCAGTAGGACAAGGAAATGGAGCTATCTGAAAGGAAGTAATAAGTATGTTTGAAAGGCAAGAGAGACGTGGATTGGGGAAATAATATGATGTCATCAGCCTAAGTATAGAAACTAAAGACCCAGAAGTGAACAAGATTGAGCAGGAGAATGTACAAATATAATCAAGGCACAGCAGAGAGCTTAGAATAACTCTAGTAATTGAGGTAAAGTTGCAAATGAGCTCTTGTTCTCCTTATCCCCAGGCAGTATTTATTCTCTTATGCTTCTTTTATTTCCTTTACAGTGTTTTTTATTATTTGCACTTATATTATTTGCTTACATGATCCAAATCCACTGCTAGAATTTAAATTTCATGAGCACAAGAAATTTGTCAATCTTTTTAGTTTTTTTTTTTTTTTTTATCATAAGTTCTAGTGTCTGGAAAATATTAAGCACCCATTAAAACTTATTTTTTTTCAGTAAATGATATTATTACATATATGAAAGAGAGGAGGGGGAAAAGAAGGAGGACATGGAGGAGGAAGAGGAGAAGAAGGAGGAAGTTAGAAGGAAGGAAGGAATTTGAGAAGAATAAAACAGAGTTGTAGGAGAAAATCATGAAAGAGTGATACCGAGGAAGCCAATACAACACATTCAAGAAAGATATTGTTAACAGTATCAACAAGCTGTCTATGTGTATTTTTTAATCATTGTATACTTATGCCTGATTGTCGGTGATGGATCACAGATCCCTCTGCCCCATTTTGTGCAGGTCCTGTGAGTCAGGTAGTTGAAAATAAGATTCTGGCAGCCCATAACAGGATAGACAAGCTTTATTCTTCAGACACGAGCTCTGCTGGCCAGTGGTTAAGAGCCACTGCCTCTTACACTGAAAGTACACAGGAGCAGCAACAAGCCAAAGGGTACATAGATGCACATGTGCACTAACACTACTCTTAAATGACTTGATTGCAACGGATATGCTAAATCATACCCAGCTGGATATGAGGCGAGAGGGCCTGACTAAATTACTCCACTTTCCTCACAAGTAGCATGAATATAAAAAGTATATATGGATTTAGCAACAATAATTATGTTTAACATACAGACTTAGTGATCCTCATGAGAAGCATCAGAAATACATAGAATTAATTTCTGATGAGTCAATAATTAATTAGTATATAAAGAAATGTAAAATATTAGCAATAAAGCATCATGGATATATCCTTGGGGGTGTGAATTTCTTGATTTTTGCTGTTTTATTTTTTCTATTTATTGTTCCTTAATGTTTCTGAGACCCCATCTTATGTGGTCCTAATGCGAGTGTAATTCTCTACTCCATTTTAGACATACAATAGATTAGGATTAGGATCTCTTTCCTGGAACTTTGACTCTCAAATGCACAAAAATAGTAATGCAAAGATAACACCAACAAAATTTGGAGCTGTTTTCTTCCAGCAGTGGTGTCCTTGATGGGACTATGAAAAACTTCCTCGTGTCTTGATCTCCAAAGCATCCCTGTTTCTGCCATTTCCATACTGGCTTTTTTGGTAGTTCCTTTAATTCTGTAACACTCCCCATACCCTTTTGAATTTTTGCTTATGCTAGTATATTACTCCGTTTCTGTTGCTTGCAACAAAATACCTGAAACTGTGATTTATAAAGAAAAATGACATTTATTGCTTACAGCTTTTGAGGCTGGGAAGTCCAAAGTCCATCTGGTGGTGGTGACAATGACCCAGGGGCCTCACATTCCAAGATGGTAGAACAGAGAGGAGAAAGAAAGCAAGACAGACTCTCCTCTTCTTTTAAAGCCCTCAGAAACACACTCCTGACCACCATTTTTAATCCATTCACTACTGCACGGTCTTACAATCCAATCACCTCTTCAAGGCTCCACCTTTCAATTAACGTAATAGGATTTCCCACCTTTTTAACAGTCACAGTGGGGGCTAAGTTTCTAATATATAAAACTTGGGGGACACAATTTAAGCTTCAGTTAGTTTAGGGGGACATAATTCAATCCACTACAGCTAGCCAGACACCTTCTAAGGCTTGTGACTAAAGAAAACAAACTGATCCATCATCTTTTTGAAAAATTGCATTGTTCTTATAAAGGATTATATTGCCTTTTCAGGGTCCCTTGAGATTCCATATAAATTTTAGAATGGGTTTTTCTATATTTAAAAAAAAAGTTGTTGGAATTTTTATTGAGTTTGCATCAAATCTGTAGCTACACATTCTCTAATAATAGAACTGTCATACATAGATTTATCAATGCTTTCTTAAAATAATTTTCCAGATGCACTGCAATTATAATTGCAAGAGATAGTGCATATGGAAAATACCAAAAATAAAATAAAATAAAATAAGTGCATTTCATGGATAAATCCATGTAAGACAGTCCCATTATTAAATAATGTTGAACTAGTGTGTTTAAGGTTACATATACTACTTTTAAAAATGACATCAGGGGAAGAATCATGGCTCCTCTCATAGTATTTTCTCTAAGATCCCTATTGGATGTCTCCTTTGGGACAGAATAGAGGTTTTTTGTATACAGAAAAATTCAAACCTTGCAGGAAAATTCCTAAGGTCTTATTAGAAATATTTTCAGAAGTATGATATACTAATCAGTAAACATGGAATAAACAATTTGTACATTCCAGCCAAGTTCTTTTAGTAAATAGAATTCTACAAAATAGAGTTACCTGGAAATATAGCTGTTCATGTGCCAAAGCTTAGTAAAAAATATCATTTGAGAAGATATAGGCTTTTTATTTAAATATTGCTGAATTAGTTAAAATAATGTTGACATAACAATGAAAGGAACTGATCCAAGATTTTTTATTTGTAATAACACACACACACACACATACACATACCCCTACATAGAGCAATTCA
This sequence comes from Galeopterus variegatus, assembly GCF_000696425.1. Classification (NCBI taxonomy): domain Eukaryota; kingdom Metazoa; phylum Chordata; class Mammalia; order Dermoptera; family Cynocephalidae; genus Galeopterus; species Galeopterus variegatus. The sequence goes on along the minus strand of NW_007726643.1, from coordinate 533,190 downwards.
GTATTGCATATTGTATAAATAGTTCCCTTTAACTATGAATGCAGAAACAGGATTTTTAGTGCTAAATAATGAAAATAAATTCAAAGACTTTAATGCCAGGATCCTTGGATTCCTGCCCCGATCTGTCATGAGAAACTTGAGATATTTGGGGAATGTCACTTGTCATTTAATTTTTAGAACCTCTTCATTTCTGAAATGTGGGGCTGAAAAGGAAGGCAGTGGTTAGAACATCCAGAAATCTCTTCTACTGCTATGATTTTATAGCATTTCCAAAAAACTCTTACTTTAGAATCAATCCATATTTGGAAGTACTATCTGTTGTCACAAAAGAGAATTTCAGGAAAGTTTTAGTCATTTCTGCAAAAATGGTGTGTCATTAGTTTATGAAAGAAAAAGGAATGTATCAGAATGTATCACATAATACCTTAACAAATATTCATTCAATTATATTCAAAATACCACCATATGAGCATCAATAACGTATTGCTGTTTTCCACATTACAAGTGCAGTCTTTTGGTTATTTTACCCAATAGTATATGCTTTATTACAATATTATTATTCTGATATAATTTTGGGAGCTTATTTGAACTGTCCATTAGTTTGGGGATATTTCTATTGAAATAAAATATTATTAAATCCATAGATAAAAATAAAACATTATCTCAAGCTACTTTTTATCTCCAAGCACCCAGTTGTGAATCATGAAAATGTCTGAATAAAAGATTTCATTGAGTGTTGCAGAAAATAAATTCTTAAAATATGTTTTGGAGTGGTCAAAGTCACTCATTTTAACCTGTATTGTTCAATATATTTGTTAATTTGGATAACCATAACTGAGACACTGGCACGGAATTATTTCCAAAAAACCTAATTTCTCTGAATTCTACATATTAGAAAAAATAAAGTTAAACATTTAAACGAGAACATTTGCATGCACATGAATTATCTTCATAATATGAAATTAATATATTCCTAGTTCTTTAAATAGTGTAAGCCTAAAAGAATTACTGCCAGATTGGCAAAAATAATGGTTAGAGTTATCAAACACTAACTTACCTTGTGAGAAAATGTGACTTCATATAATCTAGCTTCATGAATTAAAAGAAATGAACATAGAACCCATTGATACTCTCATTAATAATTAAACAACAATATTTTAGAGTTACTTTTCTTGAATTTGCTACAACAATAGAAGAAGAAAAACTACCTTCTATATCTTTACAAGTTTCAAAAATAGAATTTAAAAGAGCAAAATGGTGCAGCCTCTATGGAAAATGCTCTGGAGATTCCTCAAACAATTGCACATAGATCTACCATGTAACCCAGCTATCCCACTGCTGGGAATATACCCAGAGGAATGGAAATCATCAAGTCAAAGGTATACCTGTTCTCCGATGTTCATTGCAGCACTATTTACAATAGCTAAGAGTTAGAACTAGCGCAAATGTCCATCATCAGATGAGTGGATACGGAAAATGTGGTATATCTACACAATGGAATACTCCTTGGCTATAAAAGAAGAATGAAATACTGCCATTTGCAGCAACATGGACGGACCTAGAGAGAATTATATCAAGTGAAACGAGTCAGGCACAGAAAGAGAAATATCACATGTTCTCACTTATTGGTGGGAGCTAAAAATAAATAAATACACAAATAAAATGGGGAGGGGATGGAAGAAGTCATAACAATTACAATTCCTTGAAGTTGATATGACAAGAAAACAGAAAGGAGGTTGTTGGGAGTGAGGGGGGAGGGGGAGGTGGGAGGGAGCTTTCGGTAATGGGCCACAATTATCAACCACATTGTATATCGACAAAATAAAATTAAATTTAAAAAAATAAATAAAATAGCAATAGAGTGGCACTAAAACATTTTAACCAGTTGGCTTCAACAACTCCACAATAAAAACTAAATTCAATTAATTAATGACAGTTATAAACGATTTTAAATTCAAAATTAAATTTAGTAAGTAATTAGTCCAAAACCTGCACAAAATATATCTTAAAGAACATCTGACCATAATCAATCACAGGTGTCTATTTGCCTGTAAAGATGAAGCACATTCTAACATTTAACCATCTGTCAGTCAACATTATTTATAGAATACCTGCTGTGTATGGGATCGTTAACCTTAAAACAAATCAATCACACAAAAGTCAAGATTTTAATAATAAATACAAGCAAATGAAAGTACTTACATCAATTTCTGGCCAACAATTTCATAAAACATTACTTCATCATTTTGCATTTATATTGTATAGATACTCCTGGAATATATTGTTTACCTATACTATGAAGCAAATAACACAAGTCTTTAATTAGAAATTTGAAATACATAGTCTGAAAGTACTCTGTCAGCAACTGTCTTGTAGCTAGGCTCATCACCCTATCTACGCACAACATTATAGCAGAAAAAATTTTCTGTATAGCTGAATAAGTCATCAACTAAAGGATTAACACTGACCAACTGTCCAATTATCCTTAAATGCGAAGTCATGTGATAACTTCTCTGTATCACACAATGTTATTACCAGTGCTCTGACTGAGCATTATAAAGACATTCGAACTTGGTCATTTTTATTTTGATATGGATATAGTGGGGATTTTTTCTTAAATTCCTGCTATTTATTAACATCCCATGTACATATTAGGCACTTAATACATGTTAGATCTTTTATTTATTTTGCTACCATCTCCAGTTTAAAATTCAACTAGAAAACAATATTAGGGTATTACATAAGGTGGGTAGTTGAAATGACAAAGGCCTCATCCAGAAATAGAGGGCTCTTAGATCCTGGATTTTGATGAGGGCAACTTAACTATTTATGTTTAAGCTGGGTAAAAGGAAGAAAGGAAGGGAAGGAGGGAGGGAGGAAGAAAACAAAAGAGAGGAGGGGTAATCAGGAAGAAAAGGAGAGGTGAAAGCAGAAAGGGATATATGCTCAAAATTTCTAAAAGTGCCTGAGAATAGCCTTAATATTAAAAAAATAGTTACATATAAGAAAATAATTTTTAGTTAGTTTCATTTTATTAAACTTTAAATAAGGAGTACATTGACTGAGTGTGGAGGGAATTAATGTATAATGCCCTCCAAGTTGAGAAGGTAATTTGAGACTGAAGAAGGAAGCAGGAAGATGCATTCAGAGATATACAAAGATATTTATTGATGGGGGTGACTTACACACAGTAAAGCTGGACACAGTTAAGAATCAAGCGTCAGCAGATGAAGGCTCTAGCTCTCTGCATTTAGGCAAAGTTGTTTTATAACAAAAGCTCTGTTACAAAGAGTAACTTTACGGAAACAGGTTAAGAAAAATAATTTAACATCATTCAACAGGTATCTTGTCATCCATGAGGCAGGGGGTCTTGTGATTTTAGTGCTCAGACCACTGACACCACCTGCTGTATAAATCATTTACCCCCTGAAACTTATGTCACTTTTACAGCTTGCCCTAAGGTTAAAGTATAACTGGTCAGTGAAACAAAGGAATGAGGTTAAGCAGAAGTCACCATAGGAGGCAAGGCACAAGATGGTGTTGGTTTTGTTCACCCTGTAACATTCCACCTTTCACATCTTTTTATGGCCTGTATATTCTTATCTGCCAATCTTTACAATGTCCCTAAGGCCAGATATTGGGTGGTGGCTTGTATTCTTATCCAGCAGCAGCAGTGTAAGTGACAGCAGGAGCCTAATATGCTTAATAAGCAGAAAAAGATGTTACCTACAGTTCCCCATTCCCCAGGAGAAGTAAGCCATCTAGTAAAAGCATCTGCAAAAGAAATATGATCTATGTGATTTAATAGCTTGCTTCACAGGAGAAAGCAAATCAGTTACATTAGCCTCATATGGAGGAATATAAGTACAGCATTTTAGTAGGTTTCTCCCTTGGCAGCAATCCACAAACCCAGCAGTCAGCATGGTTGTGGATTTCATCATACATAGTGGCCGGGACAGGAAGACATTCCCAGATTCACTGGTGAGAATCTTATGATGAGGAAACTATGGGTGATAAGATAAATGTTTCAAAGGATTAGATAAGGAAAATCTTCATTTAACGATAACATAGTTGCAGTTTGATTACCATGTGCCAATATCACTCTCAATTTTGGCACTTTGTCTAATGGGATATACCATGTATTTTGGCCCTTGATGCTATTGATAGATGCAAGCATGTTAGAAATGGGGGCTTCTGTTGTTACCCATACCACAGAACCACTTCTGCTCCGTGTTTTAGAGGACATGGGGAAGTCACATGGGTTAAGGTCAGGCCTTCCCCTAAATAAAAAGAAGAATTGAATGTGATGTGTGACTTATGTGATAAGGATACCAACCACCTGGGATGGGGATACCATTTTAATTTCTAATCAATTAAAATTTTCCCAGATGGGAGGTCCTGTGGCAAATGCAGAGCAAAGTCCTCATACCCTGAAGTGATCTCAAATCTCCTTTTTGTATTTGTACTTTTATAGCTCTAGTGATTGGTGTACACTCAGCCAATTGGCCATAAGCAGACATATTTCCCACGGTAGGTGAAGCATTTATCAGTAGATGGCCCTGTCAAGAGAGGGTGCCATCTCTCTAGGGTCTCATCTGGCAATAAAATTTAATCATGCTGTTCATCCTCTCAATGAGACCTATAGCTGTAGGATTATAAGGCAGATGAAAAGTCCACAATATGTTGTGAGCCTTGGCCCACTCTTGCACATCATATCCAGTAAGGTGAGTTCCTTGGTCATTGTCAATCTGGGACAAGGTCACCTATCTATTTTTTTTTTTTTTTAATTTGGTGAGCACCTTTATAGTGACAGCCTGATTTGCCCTTTCACAGGTGAAGGCTTCCACAAGTGCAGTTACAGTATCTGCACATATTAAAATATACTTATGCCCTTCAGATGTTGGCAGAGGCCCAATGTAATCTACCTGCCATCTGGTGACTGGACACACAGATCATCCAATGTGCCCCTGTGCATGACTCAATTGGCATCGCTGCAGTTAGCATTTGCAGTCCTTATCAGTAGCCTGCAAATCTGAATATTTAATTGGTAAATAAAGTATTTTTACTATTTCCCAAGTTGTCTTCAGTCCACGATGACCAGACTTATGATACCCAAACTACCACATCAAAGTAGGTCATCAGATCTTCTAGCAGAATGGCTGAGGCCCTGGCAAGGGTGTAAGCCTCATGGTAGCCTAGCAGGATAGTTGGGGAGTGAGCAGACATGTGCCATTATAAACACCTGAGCTGCTGGCTGTGTACACACTTCTGTTATGTCTCTCCATAGCTCAAATCCCCCTAACACTTTTCCAAGCTTAGTCCAATTTTCATGGTGCTATTGCGGCATCCAGGTTGCCAAGCCTTTCCAAACAGCCCAGCTGTCAGTGGCTATATGGAGCTGCATCGGCTTGTGGGTCAGTATAATTCACACTGCTTGTAGTTCAGCCCACTGGCTACTCTGTTTAGTTTCTTCTTCAAACCAGATAATATGAAAGTTCAACTGGATGGCTGAGGTATATTCCCTCTGCTGCTACCATCAGTGTATCAGGTATGAAAGGGAGGAGTGCCCACCCACTTCTGTACTTCTGGGAGAGGTGGAGCAATGTTCATGATGTTTGAAATGGGATCTGCGTCCACATATGTGACCGGACCCAATAAAGAATGTAGCTTCTGAGACAATGGGCTGGTGTTATATGAACTCTGCTGTAAATGTTCATGCCATTTCTGCAGAGTGCTTATCTGTGGGTGTGTGCTCTTTGGTTTTAAAAACATGTCCTTGGGCCGAGCCCGTGGCGCACTCGGGAGAGTGCAGCTCTGGGAGCGTGGCGGCGCTCCCGCCA
>NW_007726643.1:525861-527210 GCF_000696425.1 Galeopterus variegatus | reverse complement strand
TGGGAGCGTGGCGGCGCTCCCGCCGCAGGTTCGGATCCTATATAGGGATGGCCGATTCGCTCACAGGCTGAGCTTGGTGCGGCCGGTCTCAAAAAGGACAAACAAAAAACATGTCCTTAATTCATCCTCCTAGTGGCAAGGAGGTACATACCTGCACCTCCACTAGCAGGTCAGTCGTTGAGCCTTCTGTTTGCTGCAAGGCCAAATATACAGTCAAAAATTGTTTTTCAACAGAGATATGTCTGATCTCTGCATCCCTCTACATTGTTGTGACCAGAATCCTAAAGGAATGTGTTTCCTGTTCTGTCTTGCCACAGGTCCCACCCAAATCCCTCTGGGTAGAACCCAATATCCAATTCACATCTTATGTCTGGCATCAGCACTCCTAATACTTGGAGCTATTTAACCACTATCTTAACCTTATTAAATGCTTATTGTTGGGAAATGCCTCAGACTCATCTAGTCCGCCTTTTTACCACAGTCTAAAGGGGTCTCAGGATTTGAGTTAAATGGGGAACAAAAGGGTGCCAATAACCCAATAGTACCACAAAAGTTTCTAGGTCTTCAACTGTTTGAGAAACAGGGAAAGCCAGTGTTTTATCAATGACTGCCTCTGGAATAACTTTTGTCTCACCCGACCAGAACTCCCAGGAATTTTACATACTTCCCAGCCCTTGTATGTTGTTGGTATTTACTTCCCATCTCTATCTTTTCAGGTGTGCCTCCAAAGACACTACAGCTCAGGAAAAGAGATGGTAAATCATCATTGGTTAGCATAATATCATCAATATAGGGATACACTTTAAGGGACACATTTGTTTTTCATCCTTTTAAATCCTTTGCTACCATGTCATGACAGATGGTAGGGCTATGCACTCAGCGAGGACTGGGTAGTTTTACTTGGTCTTAGTTTGCCTGCCCCACCCACACATATTTGACTAATCAAATACATAGCCTGAATTCTTTCCTGGTGGTTGTCAGATCCAACCACTCGTAGAGGTTTGACTACTTGAATATGTAGCCTGAATTCTTTCATGGTGATTGTCAGATCCAAGCCCTGCAAAATGTCTACTCCTAATATATATTCCAGAATTTAAGAAATATATATCAAGAGAAGGGGGGTGATAACCCAATTTTTAAGTACAGATTTGTCTGTTTAACTCTGATTGTATGGATCCCATATCTATCAATGGCTTATATCACACCTCTAAATTCAGCTGGATTGCCATAAATCAAAGTACACTCAGCCCCTGTGCCAATTAAAGCCAATGAGCCAATACTGTCTGTTTATTCATGTGGGACCAATAAATGATTACTTCTTTTTTTTTTTTTTTTTTTTTGTCTTTTTT
>NW_007726643.1:450979-525450 GCF_000696425.1 Galeopterus variegatus | reverse complement strand
TTCCCAAGTGGCGCACTGTAGCAGTGCGCCACCGGGCCGGCCCATAAATGATTACTTCTACATGAGGCCTCCAGTCATTCTCCACTACATACACCACAGGGCAACACTGGACCAACTCCTAATCTCTAGGGGCTGGGGGCACCCACCCCTCAAAGTACTCCTGGAAAGGAAGGACACTAGGTTGCACCACTGTTTTTTCTGTATTAAGGGGAGTGAATTGTTTGGACTTCAGGAGCGCTTTCCATAAGGCTAGAAGTACTGAATTTGGCTTCTTATCAAAGTCCTCTTTTGGAGAGTCTGCTAATATCAAATCCTGTCATAATTGTTACAGAAAACCCTTGTGGGACACCAAACTTTGGTATCCTCCTTCTTAGAGTCCTCGATTTTATCAAACTTTCTATTTCCATTATGAGAAATTTTCTGTTTCCCATAAATCAGCAATTATGGATGCTGTTGTCTGGATGGTTTGGCCCACCATCGGGGCAAGCACTGAGACTGGAGTTCCACACCAGGCCCCAGGAGCCTACTGAAAAATTCTGTTTTTTATTTTTGCCATGGATAATTCTTTATCCTGCCCCTAAAATGTGGTACATAGATAGAATGTTTTATTCCTAATTTTCTTGCTACACTCTGTAGTTCTTCCATAGTGATCCATCTTAATGGTGGAGACAGCATGTCCCCTTCATTTGGCCAACTTAGTTTTATGCATGCCTGGATACATTCTATCAGATTTGCCAGGGGTCCTCAGTTTTCTTTGGCCCTGGTGGCATACAACCATGGCCACAGGGAAGGCTGTACTCTCATAGATGCCATCTTTGATATCTCAGAGCTGTTTAACATTATGCCATCTCCTCCTATGTCCCACAGTTATATTAGGCATGTGGCTACTCCTTTCCTATATTTCTGTTTGAACCTACCAGTTAGCTCTACTAGCCCAGTGGAGGAGTATTCCCATACAGTGGTCTTAGTACTGGCAGAAATCTCTTTCCTATCAATCCCTAGCTCTCTAGTAGTCTGGGCTTTAGTTTGAATTAAAGGTCACACCTTTAATCCAGACATCTCCTCTTCTTCTGCAATAATATCCTTGCCCTTTGATGAGTCATTATCTCAAGAATTTCACTGTTTATGGTCGCAATTCTCTTGGGATGGTTCTCAAATGCACCAGTGGTGAATGCCTGCCCTGCATTTTAGCTACTTTTGAAGCTATGACTTCAGTGTATTCCTCCTATTGTGGGATCTTTTTTGAAAGCAAATCTGAATTGGTGGATCAAGCCATTATCTTGCTCCAGGACTAAAGTCTTTTTATTCTGTTCTAATTCCTGCCACATCTGCAGCTCCTTCTCCGTGATGAATTTCAAAGCACAAAGGAGGGGCCAAAGGACTGCTGCAATGGCTTATTCACTTTTCCTTTTCCATTTTTTATTTCACTGCTTTGGTTAGAATGTCCAACAAGCTCTCAGGCATTGTAAGGACATCCTTGTACTCACACACTGGGTTGAAGAATTCGACAAACCAGGCCCAGTGTTCCCACAAAGAGGTTGCTAGCCAGCCTATGATCTCCCCCATAAAACATGGGATTGCCCCTGCCATATTCCCTTCACTCTTCATGCCTGCTTCCCCCTCAGCCTCCTGGCTGGCTTGTCAGCTGTGCAAGGATGGGAATAAAGTATAATTCCCTACAAATTGAGATGGTACTTTGAAACCAAAGGAGAAAGCCAGCAAGTCCATTCATTGATACATTAAAGATATATATTAGTGGAGATGATATACACACAGGAAAATTTCACACAAGGAAGAATCGAATATCAGCAGATGAGAGCTCTAGCTTTCTGCATTTAGGCAAAGTTGTTTTACAGCAAAAGCTTTGTTACTAAAAGTAACTTTAAGGAAACAAGTTAAGAAAATAAGTTGATAACATCATTCAGTATTTGTCTTGTCATCCATGAGGCAGGGGGGTCTTGTGATTTATATGCTCAGGCCACTGACACCACTTGCTGTAATAAATCATTCACTCCCTGAAACCTATGTCCCTTTTATAGCTTGCCCTAAAGGTAAGGTATAACTGGTCAGTGAAACAAAGAAATGAGGTTAAACAGAAGTCGACATGGCAGGTGGGGCACAAAATGGTGTTGGTTTTTCACCCTCTAACAATTGACTTTCATGGGATTTTGACACATTTTTATCTACCAAAATTAAATTTATCTAGGCAGCAAAAAATGAAAGTCTATGGATATGATGTTTTTGCAAAAGATCTAGAAGATTGAAATTATATTATCTAAAGTATCATGTTCTTATTCTTCTGCTTTATAGTTGTAAAGCTTAAAAAGATATGAGGAATTGGTCAATGGACACAAAGAATGATTGTGATTGTAATGATGAATAAGCTAACTATACTGATCTAACCACCACACATTATACACAATTATTGAAAATCAATGTTGTACCACACATGTATGTATAATAAAAATAAAATAAAATACAATAAAATAATAAAATTTGTAATTATCCAGAAAAAAAATAGCTTAAAAAGAACAAAATGGGAAGGTTGACATTGCACCAATTTTCATACTTATCATTATTAAATATAATAATTATCAGAAAAAGACCCAATTTGAAATTTTGGTAAATATGTACATAAACTTGTTTTTATTGCATAGATCAGTGTTATTGTTGCTTACTGACCTGTTACTGTTGTGCTTATGGAATATTTTCATATGTTTCTAAGGATGGTTATCTGTTATATTTTTCTCTACACATAAAATGGTAAATAAAGCTAAGCATAAACTGATCAATTTAAATTTCACATTAAGAGAAAAAAAACTTTTATGCTTATGGATTATTCCTAGAGGAACTGAATCACGTTGGTGCAGAAATTCAAAATGGAATATGTCCATTTCAGTGTGCCTTTCATATGTCAGTTAAGAATGATTGAGAATCCTGTTCAAATTTTCTTTATATATTTTGAGCTCTTTAATTGATTGTGTACACATTTCGGATTATCCTTTTTTGATTATTTAATCTTCCAAGCACGTTGAAACACCCTCCCTTATCTCTGCTAAAATTCTGTTTTGAAGTCTGCTTTGTATGATAAAAATATAGCCATGCTAACACGATTTTGACTATTGTTTGTATAGTAGGTCCTTTACCATTCTTTTAATTTTAATCTATCTGTGTATTAATATTAATCTCTTTGAATTCATTATGACAACTTAGTTTTACAAAAAAATTAAGTGAAAAATACAAACAGTTCTCTATGCCCCCTTTCTACCTCCCCAGTTTTCTTATTGTTAACACCTTGCATTAGTGTGGTTGTTGGGAAAATATAAAAAATTGGTCAGGGCCCCTAGGATATTCAGAATCTTGCTGAGTATCTGGTGTGGGAGGGGCCAGTGGCCATATTGAGGCTCTGCCTTTCCTTTCCTACTGCTTCTACTCTGGGCTGCAGCCACTGCCGGAGGTGTTTTGGATTATGGACTTGAGTATAACAGACTAATGGCTCTTATATATGGCACTTTTGGAAACGCTCCAAGAGCCAACATGAGGGTGTCTGCGCCTAGCTCTGAATAAAGCCTATTATTTCCTCACCCATAGCTCCCAGGATCTTTTCCTATTACCTAGCTTGTAGACCTGCATGTGAAGGATTTGTGACCCAGTCTGGACAATGGGTTCAAGGGGTCTGTGAGCCCTAGTCCCAGCTTTACAATTGGCATAGTCAGCAGGATTCTGAGCAGGTACGGGAGCCAAAAGCCCATTGAGAGGAGGAGGAAATGTGGCTACTCTTGAATATGTTATGCTCTGTGGCCACTTTCCTGTTGACCAGGATCTGGTTGCTACTCACTCTACTGCAAGTCAGCATAGACCAGGCACTACAGTGGAGAACCCTTTGGGAGCAGGAGGAAATGTGGCTGTCCTTGAGTGTGTGGTTCTTGGTGGCCACATTTCTGCTGACTGCAGCCTGGCTGCTCCTCAATATACCGCAAGCTGATTGAGATTTGAAGCAGAAAGCAGAGTTTTTGGAGGCATGGTTGAATGTCCTGGAGAATGATGTGCAGGGACTGGCCACCCCTGCACCTCACACTAAGGTTGATGACAAACCCAGTGGTGAGTTGGGGAAGACCATGCATCTACAGACACAACCTGATGTGCACGAGAAGGTGAAGCAAGAGCAGCCTATGGGAACAGGCAGACAACCAGCAGGCAATCCACAGGTGACCCAATTCATTACCTATGTCCCGTATACCCAGGTTGAATCAGTTGACTTGGGGAGACAGCTCCGGCAGAAAAAGGGGGAGCCCCTGGCTGCTTGGCTGCTGCAGTTATGGGACTTAGGAATGTGTAGTGTGGTATGCTCTGGTGAGGAGATGGAAAAATTGGCCTACATTACCATGCACCCATCCCTGATGCAGCAGCTACAGAATAGCTACAGATATGCACATGTGTCGGGTCCACCGCCAGCAGCCGACCTGTACAGCTCTAGCCTTGTTCCTTTCAGTGGGCGAGTGAACGGCCCGGGATTCCTCTTTCCCTCTGGTCCCCTTTTGAAGGAGACAGGGGAAGAGAGCTGTGAAGAGAGGTGAGCAATCCACCGGCCCCAAACAAGCCCAGTTAAAGGACACTCAGACGCGGTGGGGGTTCTATCAAAGCAGTTCCCACACAAGCATTGGCTTTTAAAGGTAAATGGAAAAGGCAGGTTTTTTACATCCTCCAATCAGCTTAAGGGTTAAGGGCATGCATCCTGTCTCAATACCTAGCTATCGCAATTACGCAGTGTTCACAAGTGCGGCCAATAAGGGCTAAGGCAAGGTTCCCGCAGACACTCCCACTCTGCTTTCTCCTGGCGCTATCTTAGGCTGCCACGTTAATCCACTTGTAATGTCACTTTAAGGTGGTGTTAGCTTTTTAAAGGCCCAACACACATGTGCCAGGTAATCACCCCTTAATGGAATGTGTGAATGCAGTTTCTCAAACCATGTGGGCGAATGGTGGAGAACTGCACAAGATTGTTAGTAAATGGTTAACATAAGCTGACTTGTTTCAAATAATTCAGGGAAAAAAATGATAGTAATTCGGGAGCTGGGGATGTCACAGCAAAACCATGTGTATAGTGGCTCAAAGATGGGATTTGCCTATAAAATGGGTGATGTAATGAGTGCCTGTCATGCTTGTCCAGTATGTGCTCAAGAGAGACCACACTCTAGTGGGTGCCCCACACAGATGGGCAAATAACTCAGGGAATAGTGCCCCTGACTCCATGGCAAGTGGACTTTGTTGGACCACTGCCAAGGTCAGAGAATTTCAGATACATCTTCACAGCTATTATTATGGCTACTGGTATTCTGTTTGTATGGTTCTGTAAGGCCCCAGACCAGGTAAACACTCTGAAGGCACTGAATAGCCTTAGGGTCACGTATGGCCGGCCTGTAGTCATAGAGAGTGATAATGGAACCTACGTTACTGGACATGGGTTTCAGAGGTGGGCTTCCCAGTTGTCCATTCAGTGTAAATTACATGTGTCATATCATCCCCAGGCAGCAGGAATGATTGAATGGTACAATGGTCTTTTAAAGAAGGGACTAAGGCTATCTGCCCAACCTCTATCCCTGAAGGGGTGGACATGGCGGTTATGGCCAACAATCAGGATTCTAAATGAGACACCCCACAATGGCAGGCCCTCTCCAGTGGAAACTCTGTTGCATAGGGCAGCAGCACAATTACAGCTGCAAGTCACTACTAAAGATAAGCTTTTGAAGCCAGGATATGGCAAGAATGGAAATATTCTCTTACCGGCCCCAATCTGTTTACAACAGGGACAGACAGTACAATGGGAATGGACTTATTGAATAGAAGCCCCCCATATAAGCTGGGTAGGTCTAATACGGCCTTGGGGGAAAGGATTAGAAGAAAACTTGCAAGTTTCACCTTGGGTGACAAGTACCTGTCCTCCTCAAGTAAAGGGAACATGGCCTGGAGCAGATAAGTGCTCTGTTCCAAAGGGCATATTTTTATTATCACTATGGCCAATTAGGACTTCCCCTATACTATTATATGTAGAACCTACAGATCCAAAAGCATTAGTGGATACAGTATGGTGTCATAAACCAGGTAAGATACCTATTCCTGCAACTGTCCTTTCTCAGGATGGCAAACTGGCATGTATCTTACCAGAGGGGTGAGAACTCCCCCTATTGGTACCAATAACCCTTCTGTATTTTCACCCATAGTGTTCTGGCTGCAAGCACCAGAGTGAACTGGGTACGTTCATGTGATCAATGTGTCGGCCTACTGAATGTGCACTGAACTGCCCATCAGTATGACTACAGAATTCCCATGGAAAATCATACCAATGATGACTGCTAACTGGACATATGCAGGTAATAGTTAAAAGGACAGAACTTCAAGCCTTAAGGCATATAGAAGAAACAATAGGTTATATGAATGTAAGGGTCATTTATCCTAGCTAAGGGAACATCGTGGGAGATTTTGAACATGTCGATTGTGCAGCAAGTAAACCTGAAGGGCTGGATTGTTGGGAAAATATAAAAAAATTTGTCAGGGACCCTTGGATGTTCAGAATCTTTGCCAGTATTTGGTGTGGGCAGGGCCAGCAGCCATGTGGAGGCTCTGTCTTTCCCTTGCAACAACTTCTACTCTGGGCTGCAGCCATTGCCAGAGGTGTTCGGGTTGTGGACTTGAGTATAACAAACTTAACAGATCTGATACATGGCACTTTTGGAGACGCTGTAGGAGGCCATGAGGGTGGCTGCTCCTAGCTCTGAATAAAGCCTATTATTTCTTCTCTCATGCCTCCTGGGACCTTTTACTATTACCTAGCTCGTAGACCTGCATGTGAAGGGTTTGTGACCCAGTCTGGAGAATGGGCTCTAGTGGTCTTTGAGCCCTAACCCTAGCTTCACAGTGGTATATTTGTTATAATTTATTCAGCCTATTTTGAAATATTGTTATTAACTAAAATACATACTATATGGCTGGTTTCACTCTTTATGTTGTACATCCTAAGAGTTTTTACAAATGTATCATGGTATCCAAACACCATTAATGTATTATACAGAATCATTTCACTGCCCTGAAATTCTCTTGAGCGCCATCTTTTCATACCTCTCTCCATCCTTCAGAATAATTGGCAACCACTGACTATTTTTTACTGTCTCCATAGTTTTGCCTTTTTCATAATGTCGCTTTGTTAGAATCATATGTATGTAGACTTCTCAAACTGGTTCATTTTACTTAGCAATGCACATTTAAGGAATCTCCATGTATTTTTATGTCTTGATAGCTAACTTTTTTTATCACTGAATAATACTTTATTTTCTGTATGTGCCACAGTATATTTATCTACTCACCTATTAAGAGACATCTTAGTTACTTCCAAGTTTTGTCAATTATAAATAAAGCTCCCATAAATATTCATGTGCAGGTAATACTGTGGTGTATTAATCATGGTTCTCCAGAGAAACAGACCAATAAAATGCATATGTGTTTATGTGTCTATTATGCACATACACACACAATATGTGTATATACAAAATAAATTATATTGTATACAATGTAATGTATTATATAAATACATTATATATAATAGACATAACACATTATGCTATACTATATATAATATATAAAACATATTACATACATAACAAACATACATATACGTGTGTGTGTGTGTACATAAAGAGAGACAGAGACAGAGACAGAGACTTATTATAAGGAATTGGCCCACATGATGATTATGGAGACAAATGACTTCTAAGACTGCAGTCAGCAAGCTGGAGACCCCATAGAGGCTATGTGTATTTCCAGTCTGAGTCCAAAGGCGTGAGAACCAGGAGAACCAAGGATATAAGTTCTAGCCCAAAAGCTGGCAGGCTCAATTGACACCCAAGAAGAGCAGATGTTTCAGTCTGAGCATGAAGGCTAGAAAAGATGAAAGCCCAAACTCAACCAGTCAGGAAGGATAAATTCCCACTTACACAATCTTCTTTTTCTATTTAGATCTTCAATTGATTGGATGATGCCCACCTCCATGAGGGAAGGCAATCTGTTTTACTCGTTCTACCAATTCAAATGTTAATCTCAACCAGAAATATTTTCACAGACATATCCAAAATGTTTGGCCAAATGTCTGGGCACCGCACAGCCTGCTTAAGTCAATACATAAAAGTAACCATCATATGTCTACCCAGAGTTAAGTTGGCACCCAGGTACATCTCCTTAAATCATACTTAATCAGCAAATAAATAACAATAACAAGTCCATAATTTCACCAACCTGATATAATTATCTTTTCTACAACCAAAAATTCTTTAACTCCTTTCCAAGAATATGGAGAGTATTAACATTAATAAAACAAATGTATTTCACAGGACCTAACTTTTTAGAATTATGCATAGAAATGTTAAGCTTGTGAAAGACAGGAAACTTCCCCCAGGCTAAAGTCTCTGTTGTAAATAAAGAATTGTAACACAGCAAAATTGCTGGATCTAAGGGCAGATGTCCTTGGTGCAGCTTAACCTACTGATTGTTGTTAAGATATATTGGGGAATCTGTTTGATTGTTGTTTAAATATGCTGAGGAAATTGCTGTACAGAAAGAAAACGTTTGCTAAGGGCAAGCTGTTTGTTGGTGGATCAACTTAGCTTTTTACAAATGACATTCTGGAATGTCACATTGTTAATTTTACAGGTGTTACTAGTTTTACACTACCTTTGTTTTTATGTCTTTCTTTGATGATTGAATAAACTGATTTCTCTTGTGAAACTGCCTTGTCTTTACAATAAAAAAGAGAAGCTGACTTTGAATCAGGGCTGTCACATTCGGCTTTCACCTTCTAAGAAGGGAGATGCTGAAGTACAGTCACTTTATCTCTCTCATGGTATTCATGGTGCTTTGAGAAATCCTTTTTCCATCTCTGTTGCACAATGGAAAGGGTAACAAAATGGTGCCCAATGTGAGGAATTCCACAGAACATAGACTGACCTGCCAAGCATTGGAATGTAAAGGATGGCTGACATTTACATTTGCACATCCCGTTAAGGGAATAACAGGTGGCTTTCAATTAGTGACTGCATGCCTGCGGCAAGACAAGCTAGCTTTCAACCCGAAGGTGTTTTCCTTTTCTTTCAGTTTTAAAATATGGAAAATTTATTAACGAAATGGGAGACTCAACATAAATTATAGTTCCAATGTCTCCTTAAAGCAGCCGAATGTAAAGTAACTGAATGTCAGCTTGTAAAACTGCTAGTCTTTATTAGACAACTATATCCTTAGTACACAAGGAAGGGAGCTTTGACATAACAATTGGGGAACAAATTGATCACTGGTTAATTTATACAATGGGTCTTTTCAAGGCATCCCATCTAACAACTTGGATTCTATGTCAAGTCACGTTGGGACTTATTCAAGACCTTAACAAAAAACAAAGACATGTTTATGTCACTGACAAAGCATAAAACTTTATCTTTGCCAGTAACTAAACAAAATTTTAATTGGACAAACAAAAGTAAAAGAAGCTAATATTTCCTTGCAATGTTAGTTTTGTTTGAGCATGTTTTCTTTTCTTAACTTCATGTGCTTCTCTTCTTCACCATAGACTCTGAAGCTTTAGGAAAAATGCAGCCCTGGCACCAACCAGACAACCTTTGTGTCTGCTGCTTTTGTCTTGAAACCCCCAAAGTCAAATGGCTTCATCTAACTGTTAAAAGCTCAGCCTTTAAGCTCAGTAACCCATTTGAGAAATAAAAACTAAACTAAAATCAACTTGTTTTGTTACTTTACCTTCTCTAAAATGGGGTGAAGCCTCACAGATAAGGTTTAACATTTTTTAGAAACACAAGTTAAACCTGGCTGTCCTTTTATACTAGTGAGTTTTCTATTTTATCTGTCTCCATATTTTATTTTAAACAAAATCTATAAAATCCTTATTGTTTCTGTTTATGTCTACATGTATATGTATGCAAATGTACACTATATCTATATGTTTATGTCTATACATGTGTTTGTATTATCTGCATGGTACCAAATTGGCTTACAATTAATGTACACTCATTAAATAAACAAGTGTACTTTTCAGGTTCATCTTACTTTAATTTTCTAAAGTTTTGAAAAAATAAATATTTCAAAATTTGATTTAAACCTTTTGCCTAAATTTGTCTTTAGATCAATACATCTCCTGCTTATCTCAGCTCTGCCTCCTGGCCATGCTGGGAGAATCAATATCTCCTAGACATCATCTTTGTGAATGCTGCCCTCTGCTTTAAGCTCCACATGGCCTCTCAGGATTCCTCATGGCCCTAAATGCCACATGGAAACTTGGGACCCAGGATGGCTAGTGAAAGGGGACTTATGCCCAATATCTCAGAGGCCCTAGTTAACATTAACTGATAAAGGCATAGATTTAATACACCAAGTTTTGGGCTGGGAAACCATAAATATTTATTGGGTAAAAATAGCTGAGTCTCTACTGGGCATTGTGTAATCTGCTCTGACAAATGGACCCCCATTCACTAACCTGAATGTTTAAAAATGTTCTTATCAACACACATCATTGCCTGGGATTACTAATCAAATAGGATTACATTTGTCTTTGCTAGAGGTTTTTAAGTTGTGAACCCAGCCAAAGCCAGAAAAAACTTTCTATAATTTTTAGACAAATGAGGCCAATTTAACATTGATAGAGAAAAAAACAAGTATGTAAAAAAGAGGTGATTTAAAATAAGACTATGGCTATAAAGATGTACTTGTGGTTATAAAGGCTAAGGGAAAGAGAATATTTTTATGTGAAAAAACATCTGGTACAATGTAATCTTGTCCTAGTATAAAATGACTGGCTATTTAGGAAGTAGGAAGTACAGGACAAAAACAGAAAATCTGAGTAAGTCATGATAATGACTTGTATGAGTTAATTTGAAAAAGAGATTTTAAAAATTGGCTAAAATTAAAAACAAATTACATATAAGTTTTTCTAAAAATTAAATGTCAATATCAAAATATTCTGATATGGGTTTAGAGTTTATTATCCTGCACTGGAACAACCAGACTTCCTAAAAGCACCTAACTACTCTTAATAAAAAATTGTAAGAGGTTTTCTTTATCTTTTAGATAATTGGACTAGGAAACATTTCAAATTTTATCATAATTTCTTGTGTTCTCTGCCTTTAAAATCCTTTGTCACTTTGGTTTTATTTTTGTAATGATTTGTGAGTGTTTTAAGCCTTTGATATTTGACTCACTTTCAAAAACCAAATTCTAGAAACTCAGACTTGAACTAAATTTGGGATGTTCCAAGGGTCTTGAAGCTTCTCAAAGGATATATATAAAAAATGTATCAAAACCAATTGACATATTTGATAAATTAGACTATATGAAAACATTGTCAAAACAAAAAATAATGTTTGACCTTCTTTGGTTATACTAAGATGTTATTAATATGTGTTCCAAAATATTGTAAGGTCCTTGAAAATCTGTGTCTTGATATAAATGTTACCAGTCATAATCTTGGTTCAATTATACTTGTAAAATGTTATGTCTTCAAATATTTCATGAAAAAACTCTGACAGATACATTTTCCAGACAAACTTTGAGTTCATACCTTTGAATTGAATTTCCAAAATTGTAATAAAGAAACTGATAGATTTATAAAATTACACACAAAGGTCAAAACATCAAAAGTTAATTACATAAAACTAATGAACTGATTAAAAAGAATTATAGGTTTTTACAATTTTTATTTTGAAACATTGCTCATTAATGTCTTATATTCCAGATTTAAGAAAACTCTCCAGCTATCTATAATTAACAGCAGTCTTGTAAAATATCATTTAAAACAGATAAAAGCATTTGCTTTCTCCCTATATGACCCCCAAATTTACAAATTTTGAGTACCTTTATGAATATTATGACAATGTGGCTATTTTCTTAAGTTCAATAAAAATTGACTCTCTTAAATTTAAAACTTTGGATATAAAATAGCATGTCTCTTCTAAGTTCCTGATCCCTCTTCATGTTGCCCTAATTTGGCCTAACTGCTGTTTCATCTTTCCCCCTAGGGTGGGACATGACAACCTGGGAATGAGCCTTCCCAGCACCAAGGGATCTATACAAAAATAAAAAGGAAAACCTTTTCAATCAAAAAATTGAAATCAATGCTTTTATGAGGAATGCTTTGATCATAAAGGGGGAAATAATATCTTATCTATAAAATCAGTTCTCTAAAGTTTCACAGCTTTAAAGGGGGTGCTTATGACTTGGATGAGACACCCTGTTCCTAAACAAAAGATTTGAAATTGATCATAAAATTTTACAAAGATTAGATGCTTTGGAAATGGTGATGGTCTGGATAGGTGAACACAAACAAACTCTCTGGACTCAAAATCAACTATTACATGGAACAGAACCCAATTTCAGAGTTTCAACAACTGGCAATAACACCCCAATTCACACCACCAGGAATGATGCTGATGTAACAGCCCCAAGAGACAATGACATCAGTCCCCACCTGAGATAAACTGAAAGGACATGCCATGCTAAATGATACTAACTTTGCTTTAACAAAATGCTTTTGTCTTAACTGTGAAACCTTGACCTATAGCTTTCACTTTTTCTTTAAAAAAAATAAAAAATAAAATAAAATAAAATGTGGAGAGTACTAAAATTAATAAAACAAATGTATTTCACAGGACCTAACTTTTTAGAATTATACATAGAAATATTAAGCTTGCGAAAGACAGGAAACTTCCCCCAGGCTAAAGTCTCTCTTGTAGATAAAGAATTGTAACATGGCAAAATTGCTGGATCTAAGGGCAGATGTCCTTGGTGCAGCTTAACCTACTGATTGTTGTTAAGATATATTGGGGAATCTGTTTGATTGTTGTTTAAATATGCTGAGGAAATTGCTGTACAGAAAGAAAATGTTTGCTAGGGCCAGCTGTTTGTTGGTGGATCAACTTATCTTTTTACAAATGACATTCTGGAATGTCACATTGTTAATTTTACAGGTGTTACTAGTTTTACACTACCTTTGTTTTTATGTCTTTCTTTGATGATTGAATCAGCTGATTTTTGTTGTGAAACTTTCTTGTCTTTACAATAAAAAAGAAGCTAACTTTGAATCAGGGCTGTCACATTCAGCTTTCACCTTCTAACAGGGGAGTAGCTGAAGTGCAGCCACTTTGGGCCTCTCATGGCATTCATGGTGCTTTCAGAAATCGTTTTTTCATCTCCTTTACACACAAGAAGAGTATTTAAAGTCCTTGAGTAACGTTTACTCTTCTTGATATTTCATAGCTTATATTTTGATGTGTAATTAACAATCCTTAAATAATGTGATATGAAGGCAATACATCTTTTCTTACATGAAAATGGAATGAGAGGAAAGAAAACAAGTATATTTGCTATACATATAAACATGTATATGTGGTGCACACACAAACATATCTATAACAAAATAAGAAGAAAATGCTCCTGACAGTTACGATTTTCATTTTTTCAACTGGTCGTGTAGACACAGGTGGTATTTATAACTACCTTCTTCTCATTCAGTATTTTCTTTGTCCTCAGAAAATACTTCATCCGCCTGGTTCTTTTCCTGCTTGGGTGACATAATCCCTCATTCCTGAAGGGGCTGGACCATTAGTTTGTCTTGCCTAGATTTAGTTATTGTAGTTTTCCATTGATCTTAATCATAGGGCATCATAATGCTAAGAGACGCCCTAAGGGATCTCCTGTATTCCAGAATATTCTTTCTCATCTCCGTTGTGGAGTTCATTTTCCCTTGGTAGTCAGAATCAATCATGTCAGCCAACACAGTAACTCTCTTCTTTTCCTGTTGATTCAGAGGCATGAGGAACCCAAGGTACATGGGCAATAGCCAAACTTCCAGTTTGATGAAATCATTGTTCTGTCTCCTTTTTGAGTATTCCTCCATCTGGAAATAAGACCTCTAGGCTAGCAGAGCATAAGGTCACAGGAAGAATAAGCAAAAGACTTTAGATTTGGCCACTAGGGGTAACAGTGAGTGGTACCACTTCTATTTCCACCCCTTAATTTCTGAACTCATAATTCCTGTCTATGTGGGAAATAGCACAATGTATGGATTGTTGATTCAGAGCATGTACAAACTTCTGGGGAAACTTGGCCCAGCCCTGCGGGGTATCACCACCTAACTGTAACCAAATCATCAAAAGACCGTTTCACTTTTCTATTAAGAGAGCTGCTTCAGGATGGTAGGGATCATGGAAAAATGAGTGAATAACATAAGCATGGGTCCATTGCTACATTTCACCTGATTTGAGGTGAGTTTATTGGTAAGAAGTAATGCTGTGTGGAGTACCATAACAGTGGATAAGGATTCTGTAAGTCCACAAATGGTAATTTTGGCAGCAGCTTTGAGTGCCATGAAGGCAAATGTGTATCCAGAGTATTTGCCAGTTCCAGAAAGAACCCAATGTTTCTCCTTCCATGCTGGAAGTGGTCCAGTGTAATGAAACCATAACCAGGCAGCAAGCTAATCACCCTGGTGCCATATCAGGACTTCAGTTTTGGTCTCTGCTACTGCCAGATTGGGCACTCACCAGTGGCCCTACCAAGGTTGGCCTTTCTGAGCCTATGCAAAACCTACATCCCTGCCTCTATGGCCGCATTTTTCATGAGTACACTGGGCAATGCCAGGGGTACCTGCAGAAACAGATTGACTATTATTCACAGAAGGGGTCATCCTATCTACTTAATTATTAAAATACTCTTCTGCTGAGGTCATCCTGTGATAAGTATTCACATGGAAAACAAATATCTTCATGTCTTTTGTTTATACAGAGGGATCTATCCACATACCTCTTCTTAAAATTTCCTTTTCACCAATTTTCCAATTAGGATTCTCGCAAGTCCCTGGCCATGCAGCCAAACCATTGGTCATAGCCCATGAATCAGCATATAATCATACATCTGACCTTTTTTTTCTTCCAAGCAAAGTGAGCAGCCAGGTGCACTGATCAAATTCTGCCTACAGGAAGAATTTCCCTTCATGACTGCCCCTTCGATACTGTTCAGGTTTGTCCCAGAGAGGAGCTATACTGCTGTAGTTGTCTCCTTTTTGGTGCTGCTTTAATATTGTGCAGAACCATCTATAACCTAGGCCCGAGTCTTCTCTTCTTTTGTCAAATGATAGTAAAAAACTCCCTATGAAGCCATAGATGCAGGCTGAAAGAGAGAAGGCAGTGTAACAGGACTGGGACCATGGGCATTTGGGTTACTTCTTGATATAACTGACTTGTATCTTCAGGGAATTTGGGGGCCTAATCCCACATAGACCACTTCTATTTGATGATGGAGTGCTGCTATGCACATTTAACTTGATGGATAAGATAGCATCCGGTTCATGATGCGCACCTCAAGTCACATGATAATGTGGTAGCTTATGATTAAGTGTTCAGTCTCTACTAAGGCCTAGTAGCAGGCCAAGAGTTGTTTCTCAAAAGGGGAGTAGTTATCCGTAGAGGCAGGGCTGTGCTCCAAAATCCTAAATATCTACACTGAGATTCACCTAGGCGGACTTGACAAGGTCTCCAAACAGCATCCCTATCTGCAACTGCCACTTCATGCACCATTGGATCTCCTGGATCATATGGCCTGAGTGGAAGAACAGCTCGTACAACAGCCTGGACCTGTTGCAGAGGCTTCTTTTATTCTGGAACCCACTCAAGACTAGCAGCTTTTTGAGTCACTTGGTAAATGAGCCAGGGTAACACACCCCAATCTGGAATATGTTGATTCTAAAATCCAAAGAGGCCCAGTAGGTGTTGTGCATATTTTGTGTCTTTAGGTGGAGCCAGATGCAATGACTTATCCTTTGCCTCATAAGGGATATCTCCACATGTTCCTAAACCACTAAACCCCTAGAAATTTCAGTTAGATAGAAGGCCCCTGAACTTTTGTCAGATTTATTTACCACCCTGAGACATACAAATGTCTTTATAATAAGAATAGAGTAGTTGCTACTTCTTGCTCACAGATTTATTCAGCATAATGCCATCAATGTAATGAACTACTGTGATATCTTGTGGAAGGGAAAGTTGATCAAGATACCTACAAACTAAATTGTGACATAGGGCTGGAGAGTTGATATATCCCTGAAGTAGGAGAGTGAGGGTGTACTGATAGCCTTGCCAGCTGAAGGCAAACTGCTTCTGGTGAACCTTATGGACAGCAATGGGGAAAAAGTTATTTGTTCAATTAGTACTGCATGTCAGGTAGCAGGGAATATGTTAATTTCTCAAGTAATGACTTCATGTAGTACAGCAGTTAAAATTGTGGTCACCACCTGGTTAAACTTACAGTAATCCACTGTCATTCTCTAAGATCCTTTTATCTTCTGCACAGACCGAATAGGTGACTTGAATGGGGATGTTTTAGGAACCAACACCTCTGCATCTTTCAAGTTTTTGACGGTGGCAGTAGTCTCTGAAATTCTTCCAAGAATGTGGTATTGATTCTGGTTTACTGTTTGCTTAGACAGAAGTAGTTCTACTTGCTTCCACTTTGCCTTTCCCACCATAATAGCCCTCACTCCATAGGTCAGGAAACTAATATGTAGATTCTGCCACCTGCTGCGATGTCTATTCCAATTATACATTACAGGGCTGGTGAAATAACCAGAGGATGGATTCAGGGCCTGCTGAGCCTACTGTGAGATAAGCCTGAGCTAAAACTCCATTGATCTTCTGACCTCCATAAGACCCTACTCTGACTGGTGGACCACAGGGATGTTTTGGGTTTCCTAGAATAAGTGTCAGCTCAGAGCCAGTGTCCAGTAGTTCCTGAAAGCTCTGATTGTTTCTTTTTCCCCAATACACAATTACCCTGGTAAAAAGCTTTAAGTCCCTTTGGGAAAGGCTTGGAAGAAGGTTAACAATATAAATTTTTGGCAATGTACTGAGGTCCTTCCTCAAGAGGACCCAGCTCCCCTTCATTCAACCAGTTCTGAGTTTGTAAACTGACTCAATTCTTGAAATTGATTTAGGAGTTATGACTTTCTCTTTTTATGACTCAGTTTAGACCTTTGTTCACTTGAAGTTTTCTTCCTATCTATTTCACCTTTAGAAACACCATGATCAACTATTCAACACCACAGATTTAAGTGAGTCAGAATATTCTGATTGCTGCTTTGCCTTTGCTGTCTGCTACAATAACCACTCCCACCAAAACCTGTATTAGTCAGGATTCTCCAGAGAAACAGAACCAATAGGATTTATATAAAGGTGGTGTGTGTGTGTGTGTGTGTGTGTGTGTGTGTGTGTAATAAGGTATTGGTTCATACAATTTTGGAGGCTGAGATGTCCCAAGATCTGCAGTCAGAAAGATAGAGACCCAGGGAAGCTTATGAGTAGTTCCAGCATATGTCTGAAGGCCTGAGAACAAGGGAAACTGAATGGGTAAGTTCCAGATGGAAAGCTGGCCATCACTAGACCCAAGAAAAGCACACATTTCAATCCAAGTTTAAAGGCCAGAAAAGACCAAGGTACCCACTCAAGTAGTCAGGCAAGAGATAGTCCTTCTTACTTAGCCTTTTTGTTATATTTATGTCTTCAATTGATTGGCTATGGCCCACCCGCATTAGGAAGTGCAATCGGTTTTACTCAGTCTACCTATTCAAATGTTAATCTCATTTAGAAATATCCTCACATCTAGTAAATTTATACAGTTGTGCAACCATCACTATATATGACTGATTTTATATGAAGTGTCCAGAATAAGCAAATCCATAGAGACAGTAAGTAGATTAATTGTTGCCAGAGTCTGGAGGTGATTGATGTTGACTGTAAATGGGTATGGGGTTTCCTTTTAGGTTGAGAGGAATGTTCTAAAATTGATTGTGGTTATATTTGCACAACTCAGTGAATATACTGTAGTCATAGACTTGTACACTTTAAATGGGTGAATTGTATGGTAAGTTTATTATATCTTAATAAAGTTATTGCAAAAAAAGAAGAAGAAGAAGAAAAGAAATATCCTCACAGACATACTCAGGATAATGTTTTGCCAAATATCTGGACATCCCATGGAATCTTGGTTACTTCCAAGTTTGGGCAATTATGAATTAAGCTTCTGCAAATATTCATGGGCCAAACTATCTTCAAACTGTCTTCAAAAACAGGTTTATTATTTTGCATTCCAAAAATGAATTAGTTCCTGTTGCTCCACCTCTTCCCTGTTATTTCCTACTTTTTATGCTTTAAATTTTAGCCATTCTCATAGGTGTGTAGTGGTACTTATTGTTTTAATTTGCAATTCTCTAATGATGTATGATATAGAACATCTTTTTACATGCTATTTGCCAGCTGGATATCATTTTTGGTGAGATATCTTTTCAGATCATTCACCAATGTTTTAATTGCTTTTTTCTTATTGCTGAATTTTAAGAGTTCTTAGCGTATTTTGGATACCTGTTTTTGTTATATTTATGTATTAAAAATATTATCTGTGAGTATATAGCTTGTCTTTTCAGCCTCTTTACAGTATCTTTTGAAGGGCAGATGTTTTTTAAGGAAGTCAAATTTAGTTTTTGTCCATGGACTCTAATTTTGGTGGTGTGTTTAAGAATCTACCACTAAACTGAAGGTCACTTAGATTTTCTCCTATGCTGCCTTTTAAGAATTTTATAGTTTTGGGTTTTATATTTAGGTTTACACTAGGTCTAAGACTTAATTTTGTGAAGGGTGTCTAGATGCATTGTATTTTGCATGCAGATATTCAGTTTTTTCAGCAGTATTTGTTAAAAGACCGTCATTTCTCCATTGAATTACCTTTCCTTCTTTGTCAAAGATCAATTGACTATATTTCTGTGTGCCTATTTCTAGGCTCTCTGTTCCCAGTGATCTAGTTGTCTATTATTTCACCAGTACCATGCTATGTTGATTATGATATTGTTATAGTAAATCTTGAGGTTTGGTGGTGTCAAACCTTCCACTTTGTTGTTCTCCAATATTGTGTTGGCTATTCTGTGTTCTTTGCTTTTCCATATAAACATTAGAATCAGTTTGTTGATATCCACAAAATAATTTACAAGATTTTGATTAGGATTGAGTTAAATCTATGGATCAAGTTGGGAAGAACTGACATCTTGCGAATGTTGAGTCTTCCCATCCATAAACTTGGAATATCTTTCCATTGATTTACATCATCCTTGATTTCTTTCATCAGAGTTTTGTGTTTTTTCTCATATAGATATTATACATATTTTATTAGATCTATAACTAAGTGTTTCAATTTTGGTGTTAATATAAATGATATTGTTTTGTATTTCAAATTCCAATTTTTCAGCGTTGATGTATAAGAAAATAATTGATTTTTGTATATTAACTTTGTATTCTGCAACCTTGCTAAAGTCACTTATTAGTTCCAGGAGGGTTTCTTGTTGTTGTTGTTGTTGAGTCTTTTACACTTTCTAAATAAACAATCTTGCCATATATGAAAAAAGACAGTTTAATTTCTTCCTTTCCAATCTGTATAATTTTTATTTCCTCTTTTGTCTTATACATCAGCTAGAACTTTATATATGATGTTGAATAGGAGTGATGAGAACAGATATCTTTCCCTTGTTCCTAACCTAACTTATCCAACCTAACATTACACCTTAAAAAACTAGAAAAAGAACAAACTAAACCCAAAGGTATCAGAAGAAATAAAATAATAAATAGTAGGGTACTTCAAAAAGTTATTGGAAAAACAGAATTAAAAAATAATACAAATCTTTCCACGAACTTTTTGAAGTACCCTTGTATTAAAGTAGAGTTAAACAAAATGGAAAAATGATAGAGAAAATCATCAAAACCTAGATTTTGTTCCTGCAAAAGATTAACAAATTTGACAAAACTTTAACCAGATTAATGAAGGGAAAAAGAGAGAAGATTCTAATAACTAACATCAGAAATGAAAGAGAACACATTGTATATGATTTTTTAAAAAGGAAGTGATTATAACAAAGTACTATGCACAGTGGTATGCTAACAAATCAGATGAACTGGGTGAAATGAACAAACTTCTAGAAACACACACAATCTACCAAAACTAAACTATAGAGAAGAACGTAAAAGCATAGGCAATGAAAGCAAATATAGACAAATGGGATTATCAAGCTGAAAACCTTCTCCACAGCAAAGGAAACAATCTACAGAGCAAAGAGACAACATGCAGAGTAGGAGAAAATACTTGCAAAGTATTCAGCCAACAAAGAATTGATATCCAGAGCATACAAGGAACTCAAACAACTCAACAACAAAAATGAAATGATTCAATTTTAAAATGGGCAAAATACCAGAATAGATCCTTTTCAACGCAAGACATACAAATGGACAACAGATACATAAAATAATTCTCAACATCAAAAAATGCTAATCATCAGAGAAATGCAAACCAAAACCACAATGAGATATCGTCTTACTCCATTTAGAATGGCTATTATCAAAAACAAGCAAACAAGGAAACAAAAAAATAAATAAGAAATGCTGGCGAGGATGTGGAGAACAGGGAACTCATATGCTGTTGGTGGAAATATAAATTAGTACAGCCATTATGGAAAATCGTATGGAGATTTTTCAAAAATTTACAAATAGAACTATTGTATAATCCAGAAATCCCAGTACTGAGTATATATCCAAAGGGAAAAATCAATATGTCAAAGTGGTACCTGCACTCCCATCTTTATTGCAGCACTAGTCACAATAGCCAAAATATGGAATCAACCTGATTGTCCATCAAATAATAATTAGAAAAAACTAAAAGCAGTATATATACTCAATGTAGCCATTAAAGTGTCACTTTAAAACAAAATCTTGTCATTTCACAGCAACATGGGTGAACCTGGAGGACATTATACTAAGCAAAATAAGCCAGGCAAAGAAAGATAAATACTGCATGTTCTCACTCATATGTGGAAGCTAAAAAGATTTGATTCCATAGTGGTAGAAAGTAGAATCACCGTTGCTAGAGGCTGGGAAGTGGGGTGGGGGGTGATAGGGAGAGGTTGATCAATGGATGCAAAAATACATCTAGAAAGGAGGAATATGTTCTAGTGTTCTATAGTACTGTAGGGTGACTATAGTTAATACTAATTCATTGTATAATTTCAAATAGCTAGAAGAGAGTATATTGAATGTTCTCAACATAAAGAAATGACAAATGTTTGAGGCAACAGATATACTAATTACCTTGATTTAATCATTGCAGATTGTATACATGTATGCAAATATCATGTTGTACTCTGTAAATATTGTATTAGTTTGCTTTTGCGTTGCTTGTGACAGAATATCTGAAACTGGGTAATTTATAAAGAGAAGATGCTTACTTGGCTCACAATTCTGGGACAGCTGCAACAGGTGCAGGACTCAGGTTGCTTCTACTCATGTCAGAGAGTGGCAGGCAGCTGGCAGGTATAAGCACATCACATGGTGAGAAGAAGCACAAGAGAGAGAGAGGTCCCTTGAACAATCGGCTCTCATGAGAACTAATAAAGCGAGAACTCACTCATTATCCCTACCCCCCAGGGAAAACATGAATCCATTCATGAGGGATCTGCCACCTTGACTAAGCTTCCAACACTGCCACACTGGGGATCAGATTTCTACATGAGTTATGGGAGGACAACACGTCCAAACTCTATCACCAGGGTTTTTCAGAGCAGAGAAAAGAAAGATTCCAGAACCTCACTAGAGTACAGCTAAGAGGAATAAAAGTAAGTATCCATTCATGAGGGATCCACCCCCATGACCAAAACAGATCGCAACAAATATATACAACTATTGTATGTCAACTAAAAACAAAAATTTAGTTAAAAGGACATTAGCAACAGAATGAAAAGGTGAACCATAGAATGTGAGAAAATATTTGCAAAAAAGGAGTTAATATCCCGAATATATAAAGAACTCCTATAACTTAATAACAAAAACAAGCAACCTGATTAAAAAATGGCAAAGTACTCAATAGACATTTTTCCAAAGAAGATATTCAAATGGACAATTTGAACAAGAGCCCGAAATCACAAGCAATAAAAGAAAAAAATAAATAAATGGGGTTATATCAAATCAAAAAGCTTCTGCACAGCAAAGAAAACAATCAACAGAGTGAAACAACAACCTACAGAATTGGAGAAAATATTTGCAAACTATGTATCTGAAAGGGATTAATATCCAGAATATACAAGCAACTCAAGCTATCACACAGTAAAAAAACAAATAAACCAATTAAAAAATGGACAAAGGAACTGAATAGACATTTTTTGACAGAAGACATACAAAAAAATGGTCAACATCACTAATCATCAGGGAATTGCAAATTGAAATCATACTGATATATCACTTCACCCCAGTTAAACTGACTATTATCAAAAAGACAGAGAATAACAAATGCTAGTGAGGAAGTGGAGAGAAGGGAACACTTCTGCACTGTTGGTAGGACTGTAAATTAGTACAACCACTGTGGAAATAACTACAGATAGAACTACCATATGATCCATCAATCCTATTTCTAGATACATGCCCAAAGGCATGGAAAACATCAGGTCGAAGGGATACCTGCACTCCCATGTTTATTTCACCTCTGTTTACAATAGCCAAGATATAAAAGCAACTTAAATGCCCATCAACAGACAACTGGATGAGAAAAACGTGGTATGCATACAGTATGGAATACTACTTGGCCATAATAAAGAGTGAAGTCTGCCATTTGCAGCAACATGGATTAGCTTGCTGAAAATTAGGGTAAGTGAAGTAAGTCAGGCACAGTGGGAAAAGTACCACATGTCCTCACTCATAAGTGAGAGGTGAGAGAGAAAGAAAGAAAGTCTACAGTGGTGCGTTGGACTTGCAGAGGGAGAAAGCATACAAAGAGTTGCAGCAGGGAAAAAGGGGGAGTGAGGGTGGGGAATAATTGGGTGGTGGAATGGGAAATCAATTGTAATTTGTGGTAATGGACATCCTGATACTATTGATCTGACCATCACATCCTGGGCAGAGGTGGTGAATGTTAGCTTTGAATCCCATGAATATGCATAATCAACAACAACAAAAGAGCATGAAAAGGTTCTAAAAATTACTAATCATTAGAGAAATGTAAATCATAACCACAATGAGACAAAACTTCACACTCATTAGAATATTTCTTATTTTAAAAAAATAACAAAGAGAAAATAGCAAGCATTGGTGATGACTTGGAGAAAATGAAAGATTTCTTTGTAGTAAAAACCACTTGGATGTGGTTTTTAAGGTAATGAAAGGAGTCAAGAATGACATCAAATATCTTGGATTGAAAAGTAGTATGGGTATGGCTGTCATAAACTAGCATAGAGAAAACTAAAAGAGAAGCTGGTATAGGGATAAAATTAGATCCTTAGTTGTGACATACTATGCTTGACATATCAATTAGATGAAAGAATACCAAGTAGGCTGTTTAAATATTCAAATCTAGAGTTCCAAACAAAGGTCTGGGCTGGAGTTACATATTTGGCAGTAACTAGTATATAGATAAATTTAAGAATATGTGACTACATGACATCATCAAAACATGAATATAGAGTGAAAATACAAGAGGATACAGATCTGAACTCTGAAGCAGTACAGTGTTAAAATGGCTAAGTCAGCAAAGGAGAGTAGAAGCATGTGTTAGAGAAAATTAGAAATAAATTATATCACCTCTTTCAAAATGCTGGTGACATTTTTTATTAGCTTATAAAAGTCTAAAATTTAGAAATGACTAAACAATGTTATATTGAATCAACTGGTCACTGTGTCACTTCTAACAGTATTAAATATATGAGATGGTTATTCCTATAAAATGTATGAAACTGTAAATTTCAAACTTAAAAAAAGCAGAAAAAATATGTACATTTTTACTTGTAGAGTACATGCAATACATGTATATCTAGCTATGTATATATTTAAATGGAAGAGGATAGATAACTACATAAATAAAATTTGTTTGGGGGATTTAATTCTAAAATAATAAACATAGAAGAAAGAATATACAGACAAACCATTGTATTTCATATTTTTTCCCAGAATTCCATAGGTTCATGTTTAATTTAAAGCCTTTTCTTCAAATCAAGATCAGCTGTAAGTTCCAATTGATTTAGGAATGCCTGGTAAGAAGCAAGTATAGATGCCTCCCTTGTAATATGTAAATATAGCTTTGAAAATGGTACTTATACTGATTGTTTGGCACAGTGTCAGACTCAAATCTCCTTTGTTCATAGTTCTTGAAAGGAGATGAGTTATCCAGGGTTCAGAGTCTATTGCTTTAAAGGAATATTGAGTTTAATTAATTTGAATTAAGCTGACACAATGTGAAGATACATTTAATATGTTGAGACTGAAAGATATAGCTTAAAATGACTTTTGAATATAGGTGCTCTGTGTCATATGGTAAAGTTATAATGATAATACACACACATACATACAACCTTTTTAAAAAAGTACTTTGAGACCAATTATACGAGTTAATTGTGGTTAACTGAGTATGTTCTTAGATGAACATAGACACAGAAATCCTCAAGAAAATATTAGCAATCAGAATACAGCAACACAGCAAATAATATACATACATACACACACACACACACATACACACACACATACACGCTGTGATCAAGTGGGATTCATACCAGGGATACAAGAGTGGTTAAACATATAAAAGTCCGTAAATGTTATACACCATATAGACAAAATCAAGGACAAAAACCATACAATTATCTCAATAGACAGAGAAAAACATTTGACAAAATTCAGCATTCCTTCATGATAAAGACTCTGAGCAAATTAGGTATAGAAGGAAATTATGACAACACAATAAAAACTGTATATGACAAACATACTGCCAATATAATCCTGAATGAGATACAAGAACAAGACAGGGATGTCCACTCACATCAGTTCCATTTAACATAGTATTAGAAGTACTATCCAGAGGAATCAGTCAAGAGAAAGAAATAAAGGGCATCCACATTGGAAAAAACAAATTCAAACTGTCCTTGTTCGCAGATGACATGATCTTATATATAAACAAACCTAAAGACACTACCAAAAAAATCTTAGAGCTGATAAACAAATTCAGTAAAGTTACAGACTACAAAATCAACACTCAAAAATCAGTAGTGTTTTTATACTCCAATAACAACCTAGCAGAAAAATCAATGAAGAAAGTAAGGCCATTTACAGTAGTCATCAAAAAAATAAAATACCTAGGAATCAATTTAACTAAGGAGGTGAAACTATGAGAACTATAAATTACTGCTAAAAACAAATTAAAGAGGACACAAAAAGATGGAAAGACATTTCATGCTCTTGGTTAGGCAGAACTAACATTGTGAAATGTCCATACTTCCCAAAGAGATCTACAGGTTCGATGCAATCCCCATCAAAATAACAATGACATTATTCAAAGAAAGAGAAAAAATAATCTAAACATTCATATGGAACAACAAAAGACCCTGAATAGCCAAAGCAATCCTGATTTAAAAATAAATAAATAAAACCATAGGCATTACACTACCTGACTTCAAATTACACTGCAAAGCTGTAGTATCCAAAACAGCATTTTACTGGCATAAAAACAGACACTCAGACTAATGGAACAGAATAACGATCCCACAAATCAACCCACATACTTACAACCAATATTTGACAAGGGCAACAGGAGCATATGCTGGGGAAAAGACTGCCTCTTCAGTAACTGGTGCTGGGAAAACTGGGCATCCATATGTTGAAAAAAGAAACTAGACCTGTACCTCTCTCCATATACCAAAATCAACTCAAAATGGTTTAAAGACTCATATATATATATATATATATATATATATATATATATATCCCAAACCTATAGAACTGTTAAAAGAAAACTTAAGGGAAATACTTCAGGAAGTAAAACTGGGCAAAGACTTTATGAAAACAATCGTGCAATTCTAGACCTGAGTAGTTCCATTCTTCAAAATGGGGGTGAAAAGGAATAAAGAGATTATAAAGGCTGTTGTTTTTGGACTCAAGCAGCTTTTGCAGCATGTCACAAAATGCAGGTTAATAGTTCCGAAATCTTGCTGGTGATTGCATAATAAAAAAAGAGTAGAAAAAAATCTTCTGATTTACAAATGGATGCTAACAACTTAAAAGCAAATTGTGGATCTGAGCTTATATCATGTGGCAGTACTTTCTTTACAAATATGTTGATTCATTTATTTTTTCATTCATTCAATAAATATTTATTGAGTACATACTTAAAGGGAAAATAGAATAATTTGGTCAGGCTCCCTCAGCTCAGGTCTGGTTGGGAGTCATGCAGCACATTTCCTTGTAAACAAGTTGTGTGTGGATGGAGTTAGTGTACATGTGCACCAGTGTATCTTTTTAGTTTTATTGCTATTGTGTGCTCTGCAGTTTGTGAAGCAGGCTGGCTGGCAGAGAGCTCATGCCTAAAAATAGAGCATGTTTACTCTGTTGGCAGTTACTCAGGTTTTCTTTGCAACTTTCTGGTAGCTGTTAAGTTTCTGAGTTTCTCCTTTGTGCTGTGTAGGTATTAGTGTTGTGTATGCTGAATAAAGACTTTTCCTACTTCAACCAAGGCTCCAAGGACAGTTTGGTCCAGTTACCTAGCTCATAGACCTGCATGTGAAGGATTTCTGAATGGTCTCGAGGGTCCTGTGAACACCAGACCCTCGCCCTAGCTCTATATTACTATATTGTAATTATTCGTCTGGGTAGCACAGAGTGAAGCAAAGAGACAAAAATTCTTGCCCTCATGAGTTTACATTGTAGAGGAAAGGCATACAATAAATAAGAAAATTAAATTTACTAAGGGTAAAAATGAAGTAGGGAATGGCAATAAGAGCTGATTGTAGTGGGAGTTGAAATTTGTTGTACAGTGGCCCAGGAAAGCCTCATTGAAACAGTACTTGAGTAGGGACTGAAGGCAGTAAGTGGTAGGAGATCAATCCACATGTATATATGGAGGAAGAGTGTTTCTGGCAGCGAGATCAGCAAATGCAATGGTGCTGAGATGGTAATTTCAGGAGGTAATTTCTTTCTATTTCAGGAATAGCAAGAAGGCCTTTTGGCTACAGGAAAAGGAACAAGAGGAAAGCAATTTAATTGGAAGTACTTTCCCTTTGGTAATATGGCAAGCCATTAGTGTGTTTGAGAAGTGACATGATTTAACATATATTTTAATAAAATCCCCATAGATCCCTCTGCTGTGTTAAGAATGAGCTAAAAATTATAAAATATTCTGTGATCTCTCTGCTTTGGGATATCCTAGTTCCTTCTTCAATTGATTTAGTACAAGTAATCCACGAAGACTTACCTTTTTTTATCGTAACATAGTTGAATGCATATCTGTAGGGTACAGAGTTGAATATCCATACCTGTGTGCAATAGGTGATGCTCAAATCAGGACAATTAGTATATTCTACATTATGCAATGTAATCATTTTGTGTCTCCCTTTACCAATTCCCTCCCTTACCCCCCTCTCACTCCCCCTTTTCCACCTCTGCTAACTTCATTTTGTTCTCGCCTTTTGAAAGTTCAAGGTATTATTGCGATTTTTGTATCTTTCTTTCTTTCTTTCTTTCTTTCTTTTTTTTTTTCAACTCCCACTTATGAGTGAAGACATACAGCATTTTCCTTTTTGTGCCTGGCTTATTTCACTTAACATAATTTTCTCTAAGTTCATCCTTGTTGCTGTGAATGGCAACATTTCATTCTTTTTATGGCAGAGTAGTATTCCATTATGTATATATACCACATTTCCTTATCCAGTCATCAGACAATGGACAGTTAGATTGGTTCCAACTCTTGGCTATTGTAAATCGACTTATGTTATGTGTCTTGTTTCCTGAAAGCATTTGCTGTTCTTCCCCTCATGGAGAAGAAATAACAAAGGTATAGCATTTAGACATTTTAGGGTCTTTATTCCAGAAGTGCAAGTGTATAAAATATCTTGGTATAAAAAATGAGATCTAGAAACTTTATAAATTCTATAGTGATAGAATTACATGAAATTATTTTGGATCTCAAAGTCCTGTAGAAAGTAATTCATTGGCATCAGGTAAAGTTTTTCAAATATGAGAAGAGAATGCTTAATTCAGTCAATCAACTTTATACACTGCCTGGAATTTTTACACAATATTCAGTGTAGAGCTACAACCTAATATTCAAAATACCATTAATTTTAAAGCAATTTCAAGTAATGTCACTTAGTCACTTACTGTTTCATTAAATGTTTTAATGAAAATATTTTTACAGAGTTAATAACAACTATTTCTTCCCCATTCTCCCACTCCCACCCTTGCATGTTTGCATCTCATTCACGGATGTCATTGGCCTTGTGCTGTATTCTCATAAAAAAATTTCTCAGCAATATGGGCTAGGTCTTTTGGAATAGTTTTTTTCTGCTGGAAAGTTACTTTCAATTACCAGTTTAGGTTTTAATTTACAAAAATAATCATGAAATAGCTATTTGTTTTTATTCTTCAATATGATTTAACAGGCTACCAGGTTAACATTCACAAATAACTCCTCTAAGACTTCTTTACAAATTAAATGGCTATTAGAAGAATTGAGCCACTCGAGTTCTCCCCTGACAAAGATCTTCCAGAGATCTTATTTCTGCCCTTTGATATATTTAGAAATGTTAGTTTTATTCTAGACTAACACATTTCCGCAAGTGGTTTATCATTATAAACTACTAATTACTTCAATGACATAAAGTTAAAGGGATAATTTCTAGAAGAAAATTCAAACCCTAGAATATGCAACTTATAAAACAGAAAAGAACAAAAATGCCAGAAGAAAACTATTCACCAGTAACTATTCACTAGTAACTTTGCCTTTATGTGTCAAATAATTGAGTGAACCATGAGCCTATTAGAGCTTTAGAAGAAGACAAAGGGAAAATTAAATTAATTATGATCAGCTGTTTATTTTAACAAGAAAGCTTTCACCTTAATTCATTCATGGCTAAATTTAAGTGGTCAGTTCAATGTCATCATCAAGTAATTCTTTATCCCTTTCAGCCTACTTTTGTTTTCGTTTTTGAATGTCTTGAATGTGTATTTTTTCTGCTTCCCTGCCCTATATGTCAGGTAATCTTGGTATAACAGAGAAAAGAGACCATGACTTTGTTAGCATGATAACACACCTGAAGCATATTTGTAGGATGCTCTGTATTCAAAAAAGAAAATTTGTCTAGTACAGTGCTACTGAAAGTGTGGCCATGAGATAAGCAACATCAGTATCTCCTGGAATGTTTCACAAATATAAATTCATGGTCTCAACCTGAAGAGTCAGAATCTCTGAGTGTGGGGGTGGGATCCCAAGAAAAAATGTTTTAAAAAAATCTCTCCTGGTGTTTCTTATGCACCTGAAGTTTGAGAGCCTTGGTTTAGTAGACATGTTCCTTTGAGAAGGGATCCAAAGGACACGGATGCTTCTCCATCAAAGAGAAAACTGAATGAACTGAGCTGAATAAGAGGCAAGGCTCCTGATGGGATGTAGATGGTCAAAGAGCCTTAGCATCATTAGGAGACAGAGGAGAAAGAAAAACCAGAGAGGAAGAACGCGATGGTTCTTCTCAAAAGGTAGGGTATTATGGACTGATGTGTTACTCGTTCTATGTGTACAATGATTTCCTGAGATTAATGTTTATTTCTAATAATGGACTGTCTGTGCCTTCCTGATAGTTCAAATGTAACAGGGATGCCAAAGGTATTACAGTTATTAATGTGTCAACAGTGATAAGATAAAGGGAGTTGTGTGGTCCTTTCCACATTGATTGTTTAAAAATGTTTGCATAAAAATGGGTTACGTAACATTGTATTGACAACACACAGCACTGGCATACATAAATGTTAAACAGACACTATTTTCTGGTTTATGCATTCATGCAAAGACGGTGGTAATAATAACTAAAATATATTTTCATAGCATTTCTTACTTTACATAAAATATTTCTTTACATTACAACATCTTGTCTTTAAAATCGAAGCTATTAAGTTTGGGAGAAAAAGATCCCATGAATGGCTCACTGATTTGCCCAACATCATAGCTAAAAAATTGTAGACCCGGATCTTGAATCCATATTTTAAGGGTCAGGCTTCAGGCTTCTCTCTTTTGGCCTGTGGTCTTCAAAATATGGTTCACAGAAACCTAGGCACCGATGAGAACCTTTCCAGTGGTCTGTGAGTTAAAAATAATAATAATAATAATAACACAAAGAAGTTATTTTTATTTTTCACTGTGTTAATATTTACACTGAAGTTACACGAGCAACAGTTGATAGAAATTCTGGCACATCAGGATAAATCAAGACAGTGGCACCAAATATATGAACAATATTTGAAAATGCTGGTTTCATTTAAGAATGCCCTGGGAAAAGTAGAAAAATTATTAATTTTATAAAATCTTTATAATGCATCTTTAAACATTTTGTTTTAAAATGGAGAGTAAATAAAAATCACTTGTGCTGCATACTGATGTACAATTGTTGTCTCAAGGAAAAGAATTTATGCAATTGTCTGTGAGCTGAAGTAGTTGCTTTGTTTTTTCATGGAACATTATTTTTATTTGAAAGAACTACTGACAAATAAGTAATGGTTATTCAGACTTTGGTACTAGGAAGTAATTGTCTCAAAATGATCAAAATGAGTCTGCCACTTCAAGGAAAACAACTGACAGTACTTGTTGCCAATGAAAAATTTTGAAATTTCACACAAAAATTGGAATTTTGAGTTTTTCTATGTATAAGATCATGTCTTCTGCAAACAAGGGCAGTTTGACTATGTCCTTTCTAATATATGGATACCCTTTCTTTCTTTCTCTTGCCAGATTTTGAAAACTTTGTAAATACTTCCACAAACTTTACATCTTCCCAATATTTAAGGACTTTTCTGATAAGACTGCTGGTGATATTAATGAATATAATTTTTATATTACATAAAGAAATATCAGTGAACCCAAATTTTCTAGTGACCAACACAAAATTATACATGTGTAAAAGATACATTAGAAGTACCAGATATATCAAGGGATTTTAATGTAACACATTGCTAAAAATTCATTGATAGTTTCACATTCTACATTGAAACTCACTTTCGTGAAACTATGACTTGTGATGTTTCAGTGTAATAGTAAAAAAGAGTTTCCAAAGTTACCATAAAAGTCTATTGGAATATTTTCCTTTCTCCAAATACCTATCTATGAGAGGAAAAATTTCATTATATACTTACTTCTACTAAAGCAGCAGATTGACATACAACAGATTGTTGTAATTACAAAAGATTTATGTGGAAGAATATATGAGAATCCACCCATCTTCTATTATGCTAGACATTTAAAAGATTTGCAAAAATGTAACACAATGCCACCCTTCTCAGTAAATATTTTATTATGTTTTGTTAAATATAGTTATTTTAAAAATATTTTTAAATTTGTGTTTTAATTTTTAATATGGTAAATATTAACAAATATATTGCCACAGAAAAAAGCTCTTTGGGGATCTTCAATAATATTTAAGAGTATAAAGTATATTTAAGAGACCAAAATGTATGCGGACAGGTATAGTATACTAAGCAGTAGCTGTAAAAAGTAACATTTGTATACTTCTTCATATACAAAATGTTTTCTTCTGAAAAAAATTATTAGATTTGGTTTTCAGAAAATTTTAAGATAACTTATCTTAAGACAGCCTATTGTATACAGATATATACATTGTGACACAGATAATTTATTATAGGTAAAATTATTAATTGTGGAGTTTGTCATGTCACCCGTGCTGTGAGGGTTAATTCTAGCAGGCCTGAAATTGGTCTGAGCTATTGTGCTGAAGTAGGAAATGTACCTTTTGAACACTGACCAACAGCCAGAGCATTAAACATATTGACTAACAGTGCTGATTTGTAACCATGTGTCCCAGGGGAGTTTTCGGACAGTTTGTACCAACTCATCAACATCATTTACTGATTACATAGAGATTGACAGTTTACAGTTGGTTTAGGGGAGACATCCCTCCCCACCTACCTCCCAGGCACCTCCAGAGAGCTCTAACATTGGAGCTGATTACCCAGCAAGAATATGAGTACATGAACAGCAGAGTGTACAAAGCCCCAGCTGAGACTCCATCTTGGGCTCCCTGGGTTCAAGGTGTTCTGTGTATAGTTTATTGGTTCCTGAGAAGAAGTGTGTCTTGGTACGGCCCTCACAGAGGGAGGAGAATTGGTGCTGGATCCTGGCCTCTTCAGATCCCTAGTGTGAGGCAGTCTTTGGCTGTGATGCTTAGCCTGGCTTTAAAGATGTTGCTGTATCATATATCCT
Organism: Galeopterus variegatus; assembly: GCF_000696425.1. NCBI lineage: Eukaryota > Metazoa > Chordata > Mammalia > Dermoptera > Cynocephalidae > Galeopterus > Galeopterus variegatus. The sequence continues at coordinate 493,095 of NW_007726643.1, read as the reverse complement.
TTTCCTGCAATGAACTGTGCATTCATAAGCCATGTCATTTGGTCCTGTGCATCATCTATAGCAGTCAAATGTACTACTACTAATAATAACCATGTGTTATTCTTTAGAATCTGTAAACATATTTACTAATAAAATATATTTTTTTAAATATTAGCTCTCTGTTAATATCTCTGGATACTGTATGTTGAAGTACATATTCTAAAATGTATCAATGAGACCATTTGTTATTAACCTCATAAAATCATCTAGTAAATTGTCATAGCCAAGTATGTGTTAAAACTGTTAGTGTTAGCATAGTTTTGGTAACAAATACAGTAGTCACTTACAAAAAGTCTGAAGACAAGGGCTCCCAGAAGTGGTTTAGACATTTAATGATGTCACTAAATACTCAGGTTTTTGCCAAAGTGATCTTCATCCACACTTAGAGTAGTGACTTTTCATCCTCCGGATTATTACCTCATGGTCATCTTCAGGAAATGCAGGTGTCACATCTGCACATAACCCATGTCAGGTAGAAATGGGATTTTGTTTTGATTAGTTTTCACTCACGTCTCAGTCTTTTCTAATGAAGGAGAAAAACCTTTTTCAGATATCCTAGGCTCCTTTCACACTGACTTGCTTTTAGGCAGGACTTAATTACATGGACACACCTGGCAGAAAGGGTGTCTGGGACTAGGAAAACATGGTATTTTAGCATCTGTCATGGAAGGCAGACTTTCTCATCAAATAGGAGCAGGGGTAGAAGATACCCATGACTGTTATAGCATAGTACATAAGTGGGGTTCCCTAGATTCACATCTCAAGTGTAAGAGGGAAATGTGTAGTTGGTGACATATTAGTATAAAATCCCTCAGTGGATGGCCTTCCTCTATGTTTTAAACACAGTCATATATATATATATATTTTTTTTTTTGAAATTCTACCATGTGATGTTTGTTTTCCTTGAAAACCTTAATATCTTCTTTTCTTTCAATTTTTGAGGTCAAATATCATTTCTTCTTAAAAAATTTCCTGAACATCAGAGGAATAGAGCTTCTTCTTCATATACGATCTTTATAGCACATGTTCAAACCACTCTTGTATAACTAGTTGTATTTAAATGTTCTGCTTATTTTCTGACATCCTAGGTATATTGAGATGCTGTAAAAATAGAACTATAATTTATTTATTTATTTATTTGGTTGCCTAGTTCACTTTCAGCTTCCATGTCATGAGTGTATTATGACACGTGAATAAGATGACAAACAGATCATCAAAACCATCTTTTTCACAGACTGTAAAATGGGGTTGAAGAAAATAGGAAAAAAAAAAATCACCCAAAACCAAAACCAATTTTTAATGATCACGCAAGGAGTATTATAGACAAATAGGCCCATGCTATGCTCTTTACTAAAATTAATCTATTTGTGGGTTAAGTAGTCTGTGAGACACTAATGACATATGCTGTGGATGTAAGGATTGATAATGTATGCATCCTTTTTATGTGCAAGGCATGTTTTACCTTTGGGCTTAACTGCTATCGTAAACTATTTATATCTTTAAAAAATATTAACAAGAAAATACCGGGCATCCTTAGCAGTAAAAGTGGCTTCTTCAGCTAAAATAACCAGCATTAATTTAGAAAAGCTATAATATGCATGCTTTCCAATATAAACCCTAATGCCCCCTATGGTATAATTAAATGAATCCTTAGCATTTAGAGGGGGCTTTTCGTATGTAGATCTCAAAGTGATTCACATGTTATTAATTCCACAAAACTGCCTCTAAGGTAGAAAAGTTATGGATTAGGAAACTGAGATTTTGGGTGCATTTGCTAAAGGCTATAGTGCTAGGAGTCTTCAGAGAGTGATTTAAAGGTCAGAGGATATTTTCCTTATCCTCTTCTCAGGTCACAAGTGTTATTATCATTATATAAAAACGTATCTTAAAAAGAAGCCACGTGTCCATGGTATGGTGCCAAGCATGGAATAAAACATGTTTAATGAACAGAGTGCGTACCCTGGTCTCAAATCTAAGGCAGTTAATGTAGATGCCGACAAATTTCAAAAACAAATGAGACTTGTAATACGATATTTGTTGGCAGTGGAACAATTGTAAGAATATCAAGTAGATTTGATTGATGTCTCGTAATGATCCCAACTTGGCATATACATAGTTATACGTAATGATAATTATGTATGATGTTATAGATTGAGAAAGAGGAGGAATGAGTGGGGGGAGAGAAAAAAGTGTATTTTGGTTTACGAATACATTCTAAACATATTTTTATTTAAATTAAGAATAATGTAAAAATTTCTGGGCATAAGAACACTTCAGTAGACTCAAGGAAATACTGGAGGAAGATGAGATGTACATGTAAAATTAAATGTATGAGTTAAGATTTCTTTATACCCTCACAAAATAAAGCTTTACTAAGTTTTATTATCTTTTGAGGAAAACATCTACCATATGCCTGCATTGACCACTGATATATTCCAAAACAGAAATGAAATTGTCCTTGTACCAGGTGATAAACTGCAGTTAAAAATAACAAATCATTAGTATTTCATAAGACCCTTTACATCTTGATAGAAAATGCTTAAGTGGACTAGCAAAATAAATTTTTGCCCTTACAAAACCCTTGTATATATTCTATTCACTTTCTGAAACAATTCCTTAGTTGCATGAATAGTCTTAAAATCTACTTAAAGAGTATTTAATCACCTAAAGGATTTCTTGATGATTCACTCCTTAGGCAAAACTTTACCTTTGCACAGAAGCTTCTTAAGAGCTAGGCTCTCAGGGAATTTAGCCACTCGAGTCCTGCCCTAGCCACTTGGTAGTTGGAAAATGCAGCTAATAACAAAGTAATATCTTACTCCTAGAAATTATCCTGGACCCTCAGGAGTCGTACTCAACCTGCCATAAATCTTCTCCAGCACACACCACACCCAATCAGTTAGTTCACCCTTTGATCCTAACTAGTAACTACCATTCTCTCCAAGGAAAATTAAACCTAAAGGAAGAAATACCCAACTTTGAGATTCCCAGAAAGCCATTTGGCAAAATTTTTAAAAGAATGCAACCCATAGCTATGAACTAGGAACTGACCTCCCTCAAAAGTCTCTGAAATCATTACTGCCATCTCAGATAATAACATTATAATTGATATAATTGATTCTTTGCCAAATACTTATCCTCAGTTTTGCATGTGGAAAAATATGTTTATAATTTTGAAAAACATATATATTTCAGGATATGCTACATTGCATGTATTTTTTTAAAGACACAGTACTTTTTTTTACTTAAAGCATTTTAGTGCACCTTTGTATTTAAGTCTTACCTGGTATATAAGTTTATAAATTTGGTATAACAAATTTTCTCAAAATTAGTAGCTTGAAACAACATTCATTTATTAGTTTACCATTCTGTAAGTAAGAAGTCTGGGCACAGTGTAGCTGGGTGTTATGCTCAGGGTATCACAAGCCTGAAACTAAGGTGTCCACTGGCTATGGTCTCTTCTGGAGCTCAGAGTTCTCTTCTAAGCACATTCAGGTTTGTAGAATTTAGTTCTTTCCTGGCTGTAGAAACTTAGTTCCTTCCTGGCTGTAGGGGTCACTCGGAGTTTCTAGTGGCCACTTTAAATTCCTTGTGGCCACATTATCTGCTTGCAGTACAACTTCCTGCATGGTCAAGGCCAGCAATAGAGGATCCCCCTTCATTGTTTAAATCTCTGAATTAATCTGACTCTTACCTCTAGACCCAGATTTAAAGGGCTCATATAATTATATCAGGTCAATCTGAATAATTATCCTTTCTTAATGTCAACTGTGCCATATAACACAACCTAGTCACGGGAACAAATACACCATGTTTCCAATACCAGGGACTATATATGTCGTGTACACCAGAGAGCTGAGATCTTGGGGGATGTTTTAGAATCTAGTACCTAGTACCTGGATTATCATTAAAACATCTTGTCATGTCCTTAATAGATAAAAATCCACCTAGACATCAGAATAGGGTCCTTTTTACATAGTATCTGAATGAAATCTGATTAAACCCTTGATATTTTTCTTCAAAAAGCAAATTATCAATGCATGCCAGTATTTCATTAAACATGTGTTTCCATTCATTTTTTTAATGAAGGCCAGATAGTTAAACCTAACCCAGAGGTAAAAAATGTACTTTGAATTTTTTTCATTGTACTGAATTATATCTTTTTTTTTTTTTTTTTGTGACTGGTAAGGGGTTCACAACCCTTGGTGTGGTGTCGCCCGCACCGCGCTCAGCCAGTGAGCGCACCGGCCATCCCTATACAGGATCTGAGCCCAGAACCCGCGGTGGGAGCGCTGCTGCGCTCCCAGCGCTGCACTCTCCCGAGTGAGCCACGGGGCCGGCCCCCTGAATTATATCTTTTATTTACACACCATGCATAAAATCACAATAATGTGTTTGTGATGTTACCTCACATAAAAGAGATATATGAACAGTTTTTCTTTATAAGAAATATTTCCTTCATAGAAAAAGGCTTTATTTTGCATGAGGGCAGAGCTTGCTCTGCAGGTTTTAATAAGAGTAATGATAACTCAGTCTATGCGAAATGTTCTGCTTTAAACAAAGATAATTTCCCTCCACTTGAGAATTGAACAAAAATAAATTATTAAGTGGCATTTTCGGTTATACAAAATGATCATCATCACTTTAATAATATCCTGTCAATATCATCACAAGTTTAAGTTTCTACATAACTGTTATCCTGAATACAGGAATAAAAAAAATGATTTGTTAAATTGTTGAACAAATAAAGATTTGTTGCCCTTGCCAATTTAAATCTGATTAAGTGGGCTATGTGGAAGTTAGGAAAAAGTGGGCCTATTATTTTTACTATCCAGATGAAGTTCTGAACACATCTAGCATACTTTTTAAACTATCTTCTATTTTTCTTTCAATAGCATGATTTAAGGAATCATAACTAAGTAGAAAGGACTTTTGAAGGGATATATATTCTCTGAGTTTACATTAAAATATTAACCATCTAAGATATTTAAAAGCACCTAACTTCTTCAAATAAATATTCACTCAGATTTCGAATATACCCAATTTGTGTACACAATTTTTAACAGTTACTTTGTTTGAACCAGAATCAAAATAACATCCACAAGTTGCAACTGGCTAACATGCTTTGAAATCTATTTAATATCTAGCCCCATATTTTTTCTTTCAAATTATTATGTTGAAGTAAATGACTCATCTTTCCTGCAGAGTTTTCCGCAATATATATTTGGCTGATGTATCCATACAGTGTTATTTATCATATCCCTTTGTCTTCTGTATTTCCCAAAAGCTCTTAGTTATATTGAGACAGAATAGATCAGTTTCAGGATCAACTTTTGCAAGACCACTTCATAATTAATGATGCACCTGGCATTTTTGAACTTTCTTGCTTTGAGAAAGCTTTTAGTTTTGATGCATATACTGAATTTAATGATTTTGTTATATTGTATCATATATCTGTAATAAATTGTGGATATGTAAACATGCCATTTTGGGTTCTACAAGTCTTTTTTAAGCAACTTAACTCTGTTTAACTGCCACCATTAGTGTAAAAGCTACACAGATTATCTTTCTTTCATCACTTGTTTTGTTACCATAAACAAGAGTTGGTAAAGAAAGCAGGAAACATGCTGAGTCTTTCCCTTTATCAGTTTCAAAATAATGACTTGGTTACTTAGCATCCTCCAAAGTTGACAAATGAACTATATTTTTCTTGAATGCCATTATGATTTTTAATTTGAGCACATTTGAAATGTTCCAATCTGCTGAAAACTTTATTTTATTTTTGCTTAAATTGTGCCAACTATGGCTGGCGGAAGACAACTCAAATCGGCTCCTGAGACACTTCCATATGCCCTCAGTAATTTTGAAATTTCCGTTAATTTCCAGTGTGACAAGATAATCCAGACTACTCATATATTTCCTGCATCAGATCTAGAATCATTTGGTTTTTCAGAGACTCCCATTCCCAATAATGGGACTGGTATTTGGAAACCACAGTCAAAGAGAGACCTAAGAAATATAGATTAGATCAGAACTAAACAAAATTGAGACCAAAATATACAAAAAATAAACAAAGCAATGTTAGTTTTTAGAAAAGATATTGAAAATATTGACAAACCATTAGCTAAACTAAGAAAGAAAAAAAGGAAGGCCCAAATAAATAAAATCAGAACTGAAAAAAGAGACATCACACCTGACACCGCAGAAATACAAAGGTTCATTAGAGACTATAATGAAAATCTACATGCCAACTAATTGGAAAACCTAGAGAAAATAAATAAATTTCTGGGCACACTAACCTATAAAAGAATAAACCAAAAAGAAACAAAAAATCTGAACTGACCAATGATGAGTAATGAGATTAAATAAGTAATAAAAAGTCTCCCAAAAAAGAAATCTCAGGACTGGATGGCTTCCCTGCCGAATTCTACCAAACTTCTTGAGCAGAACTAACATCAATTCTGCTCAATATATTTCAAAACTTCAAAAACATGGAAATTATTTCAAACTCATTTATAAGGTCAATACCACCTTGATTCCAAAATCAGAGAATGACACAATATAAAAAGAAAACTACAAGCCAATATCCCTGACGAATAGAGATGCAAAAATCCTCAACTGAATACTAGCAAGCTAAATCTAACAGCACATCAAAAATATTATACACTATGGATCAAGAAGAACTTTTCCCAGTGTTGCAAGGATTGTCCAACATTCACAAATCAATAAATGTGATGCACCAAATAAACAGAATTGAGGATAAATCCATATAATCATCTCAATAGATGCAGAAAAAAAAACCAAAAACCACATTTGATAAAATTCTGCATCTCTTCATGATAAAAATTCTCAACAAATTAAGTATAGAAGAAATGTACCTCAACATGATAAAAGCCATATATTACAGTCAACATTATACTGATTGGGAAAAGAAATTTTTTTTTCTCTAAGAACAGGAACAAGACAAAAATGCCTACTTTTAACACTGTTATTCAACATAGTACTGAAAATTGTAGCCACAGCAATTAGGCAAAAGGAAGAAATAAAGGTCTTCTAAATTTGAAAGGAGAAAATCAAATTATCCATGTTTGCAGATGGCATGATCTTATATAGAGAAAAACCTGAAGACACCATCAAACAACTTTTAAAACTTATTAACAAATTCAGTAAAGTTGAATCATACAAAATATACATAAAAAATTAGAACTGTTTTTATACACCAGCAACAAAGTAGCTGAGAAAAAAATCAAGAAGGCAAACCTATTTACAATAGCTACAAATAAAATAAAATAAAATACCTAGGAATAAATTTAACCAAAGAGGTGAGATATCTCTACAATGAAAACTACAAAACACTGATAAAAGAAATTTAAGAAGACACACGAAAAATTGAAATAGACATCTCTTGTTCATGGATTAGAAGAATTAATATTGTAAAAGTATCTATACTACCCAATGTGATCTACACATTCAAAACAATCTCCATCAAAATACTAGTGTTATTCTTCACAGAAATAGAAAAAAAAATCCTAAAATTCATATGGTACCATGAACGATCACAAATAGCCAAAGCAATCCTGAGCAAAAATAACAAAGCTGGGGGCATCACACTACCTGACTTTAAAATATACTACAAAGCTACAGTAACCAAAACAGCATTGTATAGGTATGAACACAGACACATGAACCAATGGAACAGAATAGAGAACCTAGAAATAAATCCATGTATCTACAACCAGCTGTTTTTTATTAAAGGCACAAGTAACATACATTGGGGAAAGGACAGTCTCTTTAATAAATGGTTCTGGAAAAACTGAATATCCATATGCAAAAGAATAAAACTAGACCCTATCTCTCACCATATACCAAAATCAACTGAAAATGGATTAAAGAGTTAAATGTAAGACCTGAAACTATAACACTAGTAGAAGAAAACATAGGGGAAACACTTCAAGACATTGATCTCCATAAAGATTTTACAACAAAGATGTTAAAAGCACAGGCAAACAAGAGCAAAAACAGATAAATAGACTAAAATGCAATAAAAACATGCTGCACAGCAAAGGAAACAATCAACAGAATGAAGAGGCAATCTGCAGAATGTGAGAAAATAATTACAAACTATTCATTAGACAAACAATTAACATCCAAAATATACATGTAACTCAACAGCACAAAAACAGATATTTTTTTTATTTAAAATGAGCAAATGAGCTGAATAGATATTTCTCAAAAGAAGACATAAAAATGACCAACAGGCATATGATAAAAATGCTCAAAATCACTAATCATCAGGGAAATGCTAGTCAAATTCACAATGAGATATCATCTCATCTTAGTTGGAATGACTATTACCAAAGTGACAAAAACTAACAAATTTGGTGAGGATGCAAAGAAAAGGGAATTCTTACATATTGCTGGTGATAATTTAAATTAGTACAGCTGTTATAGAAAACAAAATGGAGGTTCCTCAAAATAAACTAAAAATAAACTACCATATTATCTAGCCAATCCCACTACTGAGTATCCAAAGAAAATCAGTATATGAAAGAGATATCTTCACCTCCATGTTTGTTACAGCACTCTTCATATTATGCAAGAAATGAAATCAATGTAAGTATTCATCAATGTTGAGTGGAATAAAAAATGTGGTATATATAAACGATGGAATACTATTCAGCCATAAAAATTGAAATTTTGTCATTTACAGCAACATGGATGAGCTTGGAAGACATTAGGCTATGTGAAATAAGTCAGGAGAAGAAAATAAATACTACATAGTGTCACTCATATGTGGGGACCAAAAATGTTGAGCTCATTGAATTAGAGAGTAGAATTGTGGTTACTAGAGTCTGGGAAGTTTGGTGGGGGAGGAACAGGGAGAGGCTGGTTAACAAATACAAACTTACATTTAGGTAGGAGAAAAAGTTCTAGTGTTCTATAGCTAGGTGATTTTAATTAACAATGACTTATTGCATATTTTCAAATGGCTAGAAGAAAGTATTTCAAACGTACTCAATACAAATAAATGATAAGTGTTTGTGGTGATGTATATGCTAATTATTCTGATTTAATTATTATACTTTCTATACACGTACAGAATATCACTCTGTACTGCATAAACATGTAGAATTCCTACAAGTCAATTAAAAAAAATCACGTAAAAGCAAAAAAAAAAAAAAAAAATCAAAAAACAAAAAAAAAAACCCAAAACATGTCCTCCAGTGCCCAGAATTGTATATGCTTTGCTAATATGTTTTCACTATGTCCTGGTATGCCTGGTCAATTCGGTTTGCCATACATTGTGTATGGATTAATTTAAAGAACTAGGTGATTTTATATTTCTTAAAAGATTATTTTTAGGTTTTTTTCTGGCAAAACTTAGTATGGAAGTACATTACCTTTATCCCATCTTGGTCTGTGTTAATTCAAAGATGGTTTTAGTCTTAGTGAAGGATAATCTGTCCAGGTTGCACTTTTTTCAAGGCTGTAGCTTTTCATGGTTCCAAAGCCATATTCTTAAGTGATTATCAGAGCAATTCATCTTTGGCATTCACTGAACTCTTGAGTGCTATAGAACTTCCTATAGCTCCGCTCAGCTCTTCAGCACTTTATCCCTACTCTATGCTACACTTATTGCCCTTTTAAACCTGTGTTGCTGGGCGCGCACTCAGGAGAGTGTGACGCTTGGGAGCACAGCGGCGCTCCCGCCTCGGGTTCGGATCCTATATAGGGATGGCTGATGTGCTCACTGGATCCTGTATAGGGATGGCTGGTGTGCTCACTGGATCCTTTATAGGGATGGCTGGTGTGCTCACTGGATCCTGTATAGGGATGGCTGGTGTGCTCACTGGATCCTGTATAGGGATGGCTGGTGTGCTCACTGGCTGAGCGCGGTGCGGGCGTTACCGGTCACAAAAAACGAAACAAAATAAAAATCCTGTGTTGCTTTGCAATTTTTACATGTCTCAAAGGAAAAAGCAGTGCAAGTCCTTTCTCTCTTGGATGTTGGATGCAAAATACTGGCTGCCCTGGTAGTTCAATGATTCCTTCAAATAAATATTTCATTATTAAGATTTTTATTTGTTCTTATTAGAAGGGCTGAACTTATGCAAACTACACTGTCATAGCTAAAAGTAGAAGTACGTAATACCTTTTTAAATAGAACTATGCCCTATTAATCTTTAGTGAAGTGGTAGGGAGATATTCTGAAATGAATAGAGTTTTAAAAAGTAAGCATCAACATATCATTTAAGGAATTTTGCTATAAAAAAGACAATCACAGAAATGAGGAAACCAGGAATGTCTATTTTTTTCTTTTTCTTTCATTAAAATGGGAAAATGACAGCATGTCTATATGATGATGAGAATAATCTAGCAGAAAGGAAAAATCGATCGTGCAAAAGAGAGAAGTAGGCAACACTCTTACAAAGACAAGAGGGAGTGGAATTCACCATGTGGGCAAAATAGTTGGCCTCATGTAAAAGCGCCTCACATTGGCCAACTGTTTTAATAGGAGGGGATACAGACAATGTGTGCACAGATCCAGTAGTGGAAATAAAAGAAGGAGGATGTTCTACAGATACATTTTTTATTCAGTTGAGAAGTGAACCAATTGTCTGTGTAAGGCATAGGGCATAAGAGATGTTAATGACTGGGTGAGAGAGAAGGCAAAAAATAATTGAGGACTCTCAAAGAGTGAGAAAGTGATTCATCCAATTGTATAGTGGATTTACTAGGAAGTACAGAAAAATCCTTAAGACATAGCCACAGTTAAAGTGGGATTGGTTAGTTTGCATATGTTTCTCTGTCTCATACAGTTACTTGAGGGCAAGAATGATAAGGCAAGAGATGGAATAAAGGTCAGAATTTTGTCTGGTGAGTGCAATGGAAGTTAATAAGAGTCAAAGGATTTGGAGGTGCTTCATTCTTTAAAAGGCAAGAATTTAAGTTGAGTAAATGGTAAAATAAGTACATAAAGTTTTGAAGAACACTGAAATGTAATTGAGCTAATAGATTGAATACATCAGTTGCATCAAAGAATTATCAGAATAAGAGTACAAGCGGTAAATATATGTAAAAAGGGAGTTGGTGCCAGATTAAAGGGATTAAAATCTACATACTCAGTCTGCCCCTGCCACTTTCCCTAATCACAATGCTCCCCAGCATGGCTTTGATCATAGGAAGAAGATGACTGAAGAAAGATCTATATTCACAGGGTCTCAGAAAGCTGTGCTATGGACTTTTTCTTTGAACGACCTGGACATAGAAGCAGAAGGCATTTTCCCACTACAGAAAAGGAGAGAATGGTGCTGGATGTCCTAAGGTGACGGTAGCAGAGAGCAACCGGCCAACGTGGAGGCAGCAGAGGCATCTTTGACCGAAGGAATGGAAGAATGGATGTCGAGAGGAGTACAGGTGCTCATTAGTATTCTAGAGTAATCGTTAAGTAGGAAAAGTCTACAAAAAATGAATTCTATTAAAATTTAGACTAAAAATTGTATATTAAATGATTTAAACAAAAATTTAGTTAGGTTATCATCCTTAAATGGGACTCAAAGTTCAGTTCATTTTATGATTAAAAATATAAATTTGCCACCACATATTAGAATAAACTAGGGTAAATCAAATATTGATTCCTTCAACCCCCTATTGACATGAGTTATTTTCTCCCCCTCTGGCATCCAAAGCTTAATTATGGAGCCATTTGGGGAAAATGATTTCAATGCATTATTGATATTTCTCACAGATAATTCTTGATTATTTGAAATTCAAATAATTTTATTTTGAAGTACCTATCATTGTTTCACCCATGTCAATTTTTCTTTTATTCAATTTTTAACTGACCCTACTCTGTCAGTGTTTGGGGATATAGTTCAAGAAATTCTTCATCAACACCTTTCTGGAATTTCTCTTACATCATTTGCAAGATCTACAATTTCACCTTTTCTACCTTAAATGCAAGTTTAAGTTTTATATTTTTCAGTTCTTGATATACTATTATCATCAGTCTGTGTAAGACAACTTTCTTCCTTCCTACCTGCCTGCTTTCTTGCTGTTCATTCTTTCTCCCCTTTCCCCTTATCACACTCATATGTCTTTCAAAAACTGGACAAGTATTTGAATATATTTGATTGTATCTTTTATATTTTTGAAATATCAACTTTTAACAGCATCTATTTTTAGTTTGTATAAATGATATTTTATTATATCTTGTTCTTTTGAATTTTGTTTTGTTTGCATTTCTGCCTTTACTAAGTAGTATGTTTTAGGTTCCAGCCATACAGTTGTGACATGTAATTTATTGCTCTGACTGTTGCAAAGTTCTCATTAGTATACAATGCATGATTTTTACCTATCCATTCTTTCAGGTGTGGAAACCCAGATTACCTCATTAACTCAAACTTCTATCACTTCCCAGGCTCCACAAATAATAATTCATTGAAGGTTATCATGCCTGTTAACCTTTGAGTGGAATTGCTTCATTTTACTAGATCAGATGGCACCAGTTTATGCTTCCACCAGCAATGCATGAAGCATCCTGAATCTCAATCACTACTAGGAATTAACTAAATTTCTGATTTTTTATGACAATCATTGAAATTTTGCTTTGTAATGAAATTGGCTTTTAAGAGCTGGACTGGGAAAGACGTATGAGAAACATTTGAATTTGGAAAATGTTTATAAGTCATCAGGTCATGAGTAAATGTAACCAATTTTTTCATAACTGTAGTTTCTCAAAGCAACCTCATAGCTGCAGGGGTCTAAAAACTGTAATACTTATGTAAGGAGGACACCTGAACAGAACAGAGCAAAGAAAGGGAAGAACTGCAGGCAGTAGCTCTCGGTGATATCAGAGGTAGTGTCCAGGGGTGCCTGATAGTTAGCCTCAACATGCCCACTCCTCTTACCATGTTCTTGACTCTTCATAGGAAAGAATTCAAGAGCAGAGTCACAGTACAAAGTGAGAACAAGTTTAATATAACAAATAAGAAATACAGGTTCCACAGAGAGAGTGTGGCATAGCTCCAGAGTCCGAGCAGGGCCTACACCAAGTTTAACACAAAAGTAAGTTCAGTACAGACATCAAGTCTAACACAAAAGCAAGAAAAGCATACTTAAAGTTCAGTACAAAGTGCAGGCTGGCTTAAGAGAATGAGCAGCTGCTTGCTGAAACTAAGTTTGATACAAAGTAAAGTATACACAACTCAGCCAGAGAAGTCTGGGTTGCATCCAGGAAAGTTAGCAACAACACTGCTTTTAGCTGGAATTTGGCTTTTATAGTTTTGCTCGCTAATAAATATTCAGTGAAGGCAGTGGTGCTCAGTTATGTAACACTTAGTCTGGCACGTGCTCAGTTGGTTTCTTCTTGGAGCATGTTCATTGGTCAGACCATATCACATGCACCAAGCATATTCAAGAATATTCTGTGCTCTCTGTTGAGCATGCCCAGCCACTGGATAAGCCATCCCCTTGTGATTTTATTTTCCCCCTGTTGATACTGGAAATAGGGCTAACTGGAAACAGTAACTTTCCTTCAGGGTAGAGCCCAGAGGAGGGGGCCTGAGACCTCAGGGAATGGCTGGAAACCCAGAGGCATGTACTGAAACCTGAACCCAGGGAAACTGAGCACCTCCTATATCACTGATATGGGAGAAAGCTCCTTGTATTTTCTCCCTCACCACTCCATCCTGCTCCAATAGACACTAGAAGAAAAACCATCTTACCTGTGGCTAATAAACCTAAGAGATCCTAGAGACATTTATGTAATACATGTAAGCCTTCTTGGGGCTTCATTGAACAATTTTAGAAGAGAAAGTCAGGAAAAACATTGTACATCCAGCTAACAAAACATGTAGGGGACTCAGCAAGTCCAAACTTAGCACAGTTCTAAAGATAATACATTTGTACTCACAAGAGAGTGAATCTGAGAGGAACTAATAGTATTTTGAGCACTTATAATGTCTCAGGTACTTTGCTAGGTGTGCTCATATAGGAAATCTCTTTTGAGCTTCAAAAAAGCAATCCAAGTCAGATTTTCTTAACTTTGGAAGTATTTCATATTTGTGGCCAGATAATTCTCTGGGGTGTGGAAGGGCTGTCGTGTGCGTTGTAAGAAGTTTAGTAGCAACCCTGTTCTCTATCCTCTAGATGTTAGTAGCACTCCATCCATTGTGACAACCAAAAATCTCTTTAGACATTCCCGACTGTCTCTTGGAGGGGAGAATTGCACACAGTCGAGAACCACTGCTTTATGTAATGATTATCATCCATAACTGTCAGGTGAGGACACTGAATTTTCCAAAGCTTGTGTAACTTGGTCATATATAAAGGAAATATAGAAGATGGGATTTGAATACAGGCCATTCTTGCTTGAAGGACCCTGACATTTTCCTTATTGCATACTACCATCACCAACAACAATACTGTCATATTTATACAGTTTAGTTGTTTTCAACCACTTTTTCTGTGTACATAACAAAAAACGCTTTCTGTGTACATAACAAAACCACCACAACAGGTAGTTGGAAAATTCTCTGCCCTCCATATGCCCATCCAATTCCCTGGAAAGTTACCATGCTGTGTGTGGATTTTCAATGATTTTACATAATTGCTCATTTAATGTTCACCATATTTTAAGGTAGTGAAGTTAATTGTTCTTTTTCTCCTTTCATAAAGAGAAAAAGAAGATCTAATTATATTCAAGATTTTGGCAGAGACACATTAACAAACCAAATCTTTGGAATCTTGAAACCATATTTTTCCAACTGCATCATACTGGCTAGTTGAGAGAAACTAACCATCATATTGGTATTAAGACTATAAAAGAAAGACCAGGTTTTCACTTTTCAAATAATTATACTATCTACTATCTTTATTTGACCATAACCCTAAAATACCCAAACTCATACACATGACAAAAGTTGATGCAATCTGGGATACCCACCAAAATGTTATTCTAAAAGAAGAGAACACAAATTATTGTAATGTAGATGTGATGCTTTATATTTAGTATGTCTTCCCTAATTCCTTTTTAGTCCCAGGGCACAATTATCACTGTTTATTTGCTATGTTATTTATGGGCTGAACTCCCATCAAGAGGGTCTCCTTTCTCTGTCAGCAACGGCTTAATGAATTAGTCTTTCACCTTTTGAGATAGGCATTTAAATTCTCTCTGTACAAATGGAAATTCTGTAGATCATTTTCTTCTAATTGCTTTTGTACAAGGATTGATAAGCCATGACACAATTTAACTTGATTGGCAGATTTTTCTGAGAAGTAGTCTAAGCCTGAACCAGCAATTTCAGAATAAAATTTAGATGTCTTTTCAGAGCTTGGTGGTAAAAATTAGCTTTATTCTGAGCTCTCCCAAAGAATTATTTTTAAAAGAACGAAGGATATTGTAATTATTTAGCATCAGTTATGATGTTTTTTTTTTTTTTTTTTTACTATACTACGAAATACTTTTGGTAAATTGCTTTGCAGTTGTCATTTGGTGATTCCATCTTACTCCTAAAATAAGAAACACATGCAGGGAAATAATTTTGATTTGAGATTATCTTTAATTGTATTTTACAAGGTATTAAGATACAACTTATTAAGGTTAGAAAAAAGACTTTTAAAATATTTATATATATTAAATTGCTGTAAAAAGCTTTAATAAATGGCTAAGGGTAATAAGTAAGTATATAACACTTTCTGACAGAAATGCTTCTGTTCTTTTTGTCTTGGTGCTACTTCTCAGTATTTCATCCAACACTACAAATTGCTAAGAGTGCTCCTGCTAATTGAACCTACTGTACCTTGTACTAATTGAACCTATATCTACATTCGCTTTGGATTAGATCTTCTAAGGCACATCCTGAAAAGAGTAGAATTCGATATTTGTTTTCTTTTAAAGAAGGTCAAAATTCTTGAACTGTTATAATATTTGTTAGGTCAAAGTTTTTGAGGAAAATGAAGAACAGAGAAAAGTAGGCGTGTCTTTAGAGCAACAGTTTTCAAACTCTTGTCTCAGTAGAATAATTTAAACTCTTAAAATTTATGGAGGATTCTAAAAAGCTTTTGTTTAGGAGGATGAAACCTACCAATCTTTATCATATTAAAAATTAAAACTGAAAATAATGTA
This sequence comes from Galeopterus variegatus, assembly GCF_000696425.1. Taxonomy (NCBI): domain Eukaryota; kingdom Metazoa; phylum Chordata; class Mammalia; order Dermoptera; family Cynocephalidae; genus Galeopterus; species Galeopterus variegatus. Next base: position 476,927 of record NW_007726643.1, on the reverse strand, counting down.
ACACATATTTATTAATTCATTATAAAATAACAGTAACAACCCATTACATGTTTATATAACATAATTTATTTTTAAAAAACTATATTTTCCATAACAAAAAAATAAAGTGCGGCATTGTTTTACACTATTGCAAACCTTTTCATTATCTGGATTAATAGATGACAGTTGATTTCTCATCTGTATTTCTATGTCTATTGCAATATCGTGTGTCACAGAACCTCTGGAAAACTTGGCTGTGATACTTGTTAGAAAATAAGAACGAGAAAAAGCAAATGATGTCTTATTATTTTTTTGATTATAGTTTTGCTTGCAGACCCCTTGGGAGGGCTTCAAGGATGCCCAGAATGGGTTAAAAGTACCATACTTTTAGAATCCATACTTTAGATTGAAATTTATGTTCCATGTAAGATGAATATTCTTTCTTTTTCCTTTTAAAACAAGCAAAATATTACCATTTGAGGGTAGCCTCGATAATGTAGGTTTGATCTCAGTTTGAGAACAAATTTTATGAATATTCAAAGGTTTTATTTCACCTTCTGTAAAAAGGTCTTATATATGGGCCAATCCTGCCACTGACAAGAGTTTCGTGGGGATGATATGTGTAAGGTGGAGAAGAATTTGTTCTTAGTAAGTCACTGAGGGCTGCTGAACCATGAAACAAATCTAGTTGCATCAAAGGTGCTGGGAAAATATAAAAAAATGGTCAGGGCCCCTTAGATGTTCAGAATCTTGCTGAGGACCTGATGTAAACATGCACATGCACACAGGTGTTCCTTGTTATTGTCTAATGTGATTGCACATGTGCACTCAGGTGTTTTGGATTATTGACTTGAGTATAAAGGACTAAGGGCATGGATTCATGATGCTTCTGAAGATGCTCCAGGAAGCCATTAGGGCGGCTGCTTCTAACTCTGTATATAACCTATTATTTCATCACCCATGGTTCCCAGGACCTTTTCTTATTACCTAGCTCGTAGACCTGCATGTGGAGGGTATGTGAACCATTCTGTACAATGGGCTCAAGAGTTCTGTGAGCCCTAGCCCTAGTTTTACAACTATAGTCAGTGGCAGGATTCTGAGCAGGTATGGGAGCCAAAAGCCCTTAGGGAGGAGGAGGAATTGTGGCTATTCTTGAATATATTGTGCCCTATGGCCACTTTCCTGTTGACCAGGATCTGGTTGCTGCTCACTCTACTACAAGTCAGCAGAGACCAGGCACTACACTGGAGAACCCCTTGTGAGCAGGAGGAAATGTGGCTATCCTTGAGTATGTGGTGCCCAGTGGCCGCTTTTCTGCTAAGTGGAGCCTGGCTACTGCTCACTATACTGCAAGCTGATTGAGATTTGAAGCAGAAAGCACAGTTTTTGGAAGCACAGATAAATGTCCTGGAGGATGTCATGCAGCGACTGGCCACCCCTGCTTCTCACACCAGGGAGGACAACAAACCTAGTGGTGAGTTGGGAGAGACTATGCATTTCCAGGCACGACCTATTGTCCATCAGAAAGTGAAACGCAAGCAGCCTATAGGACCGGGCAGACAGCAGGTAGAAAATCCACAGGTGACCCAACTAAATACCTATGCCGCATATATCCAAGTTGAATTAGTTGACTTAAGAAGACAGTTCTGGTAGAAACAGGGGGAGCCCCTGGCTGCTTGGCTGCTGCAGTTATGGGACCTAGGGGTGCATAGTGTGATATGCTCTGGTGAGGAGATGGAAAAATTAGCCTCCATTACTATACACCCATCCCTGAGGCAGCAGCTACAGAATAGCTGCAGATATGTAGAAGGGCCAGGTAATCACTCCTTAATGGAATGAGTGAGTGCAGCTTCCCGAACTGGGTGGGTGAATGCTGGAGAACTGCCCAAGATTGTTAGTAAATGGCAAACATATGCTGAGTTGGTTCAAATAATTTGGGAGCTGGGGATGTGGCAGTCCATGTTTAATGTGAACATTCAGGGCCAGGATGATGAAAGTTTTATAGGCTGCATGAGAGACATAGTGCTGTAAAATGCCCTGTCCCTGTCCTTTGGGTCACTGATGGCCATACTGGCCTCATACATTGCTCTTCCTATACATGAGGTAACGACCATGACAACCAGCTTCAGTGAAGCAGAGGATAGAAGACAAGCAAAAGGGGTCCGAAAGGTGGTTAAGATCAAACCCCCAAGAAATGCTCAGGATTTTATCCCAAGGGGACCAAGCAAGACTAGCTGTAAGCAGATGTGGCTTGACTTGCTTGCAGCAAGTGGTTGAGAGCAAGAAAACTGACCAGCAGCCAAATGCAGTCCTGTTTGCCTTGTGGCAGCAATTGTACCCTGAACAGCATTTCACTAAATGTCCAGAAACAGGTAGCAAGGTACACTCAGTGGATTTAAAGGATTTTTTGGTTGCTCCCGAGGAGGGAGATGAAATGTTCTGTTTTGATTAAAGAGCAGGCCAAGCTACTCATCTCTTGGAGGTAGGTGAGGACTGGTGGCCACACATTGAATTGGCAACACATTGGTCAAGGACAAATGTGCAGTGTGATTTGGCATTGGTGGATATAGGCATAGGAGGTAGCCTGATATATGGCAATCCAGATAAGTTTCCAGGGCCACAGTTCATACAGATGGCTATGGAGGACATACTATTGAAGTCAAAGATGTGTCACTGCCATTGGGCATAGGACGATTGCCTCCACATGTATATACTGTACATATATCTCCTGTGGCTGAATACATCTTGGGTATGGATGTACTTTATGGTTTGCACTAGCAAACAACAGTTGGAGAGTTTCGGCTATGAATACAGACAGTAAAGCCTGTGTTACCAGGATATGCTAGACATGACCCACAGGTGTAACCCAAGCCAAGATGTGTAGTTAATGTGAAGCAGTATCGTCTACTAGGAGGACATGCAGAGATAAGTGCTACTATATTGGAATTAGAGAAAGTTGGCATTATTCATCCAGCTCATAGCCCATTTAATGCACCGGTATGGCCAGTGAAAAAACAAGATGGTACCTGGAGAATGACTGTAGACTATTGCTAACTAAACAAAGTAGTTCTTCCTTCGCATATAGCAGTAGATTCAGTTCACAACATGATGGATCAGCTGATGACTCATCTGGGAACTTATCCTTATGTACTGGACCTTGCAAATGCTTTTTTTCTCTATTCCAATCTCAGCTGATAGCCAAGATCAGCTTGCCTTCACTTGGGAAGGGAGGCAGTGGACCTTTCAAGTATTGCCCCAAGGCTATCTGCATAGCCCAGCCATCTGTCATGGTTTAGTGTCTGGGGCCCTAGCCAAGTGGACTAAGCCCAGCATGGTTACAATGTTTCACTACATTGATGACTTATTACTAACCTCTGATTCTCTTGCAGATTTAACTCAGGCAGCTCCAATGCTGCTAAATCTTTTGGAACAATGTGGGTGGGCTGTGAACACAGCCAAAGTGCAAGGATCTGGGCTGTCTGTCAAATTCTTGGGAGTGGTCTGGTCGGGTAAGATGAGAGTCATCCCAGAAGCTATTATTGACAAGATACAGGCATACCCTTGACCTGCAACTGTAGCTCAGCTACAGACATATTTGGGACTTCTGGGGTATTGGAGAGCTTTTGTACCCCATATGGCCCCAATGGCATGCCCACTGTATGCATTAACAAAGAATCGAGGCCCCTGGGCTTGGACTGAAGAAGTAGAATAGGCTTACCAACCTACAAAAAGGACAATACAGCAAGCACAGGCTTTACAAGTGGCTGATCCCACTAAACTTTTTGAATTAGACATTCATAGCCCAAGAAGTGTTAGGATGGGATTTGTGGCAGAGACAAGACCAATTTTGATAGGATTCTAGTCTCAGCTCTGGAAGGGTGCTGAAGTGCATTATTCTCTAATAGAAAAACTGTAACTGTGTATTCTGCCCTGATGGCCACTGAAGCTATCACAGGAACTGCCAAAGTCCTAGTAAGGACAGCATACCCCATAACAGGTTGGCTGCGCATGTGGGCAACCAACCCTAAAACAGGCATAGTTCGGATTCTCACTCTGTCTAAATGGGGAGCATATAGAGAACAAAGAAGCAGTGTGTCAATGAGTTCTCTGTCCAAAGATTTGCAAACTGTGCTAGGCCTAGTAGAGGTTGTGGAGAAAACTTTGACACAACCATTACCCCTGGAGGTGGAGGCTACACCTTTCCATGAGGCACAGGGACCTATCACAGAGCAAGCTTGGTATACAGATGGCTCTAGCATGGGACCTTCAGCATCGTGGACAGCTATTGCTGTCCGGCCGTTAACAGATACCATGTGGTATGAAAACGACACAGGGCAAAGAAGTCAATGGGCTGAATTGAGAACAGTATGGATGGTGATAAGAAATGAGGCTGGGCCATTAACCATCTGTTCTGACAGCTGGGCTGTGTACAAAGGTTTAACACTTTGGATCTCTACTTGGAAATATCAACGGTGGATGGTAGCCCCCTATCCCTATGGGGATAAACCATGTAGCAAGTGTTATGGGAATTGGGACTTGAGAAAGAAGTAACTTTTTTCCATGTCACAGAACACTTCCCATTTTCCAGTCCAGGAAATGATGACACCGATGCCTTTGCTAGTTAAGATGGCTAGAGAGAGCCCCAGCTCCTTATGTAGTCCAGTGGTTACATCAACGAATACAGCATGTCGGGAGGAAAACCATGTGGATGGCGGCTCAAAGATGGGCCTTGCATATAAAATGGGAAGATGTAGTGAATGCCTGTCATGGTTGTCCACTATGTGGTCAAGAGAGTCCACAACCCTGGTGGGTGCACCATAAAGACTTAAGGCATATTGAAGAAACAATAGTTCATATGACTGTGTCATTTATCCTCACTAAGGTAACATCGTGGGAGATTCTGAACACGTAGTTTGTGCAGCAAAGGACCCCAAAGGGGTGGATTGTTGGGAAAATATAAAAAAATGGTCAGGGCCCCTCAGATGTGTAGAATCTTGTGGAGCGTCTGATGTAAATATGCATATGTATACAGGTGTTCCTTGTTATTGACTAATGTGATTGCGCATGTACACCCAGGCATTTTGGATTAATGACTTGAGTTTAAAGGACTAACGGTGCGAATGTGTGAGTCTTCTGAAGTCCCTCCAGGAAGCCATTAGGGCGGCTGCTTCTAGCTCTAAATAAAACCTATTATTTCTTCACCCATGGCTCCCAGGACCTTTTCCTGTTACCTAGCTCATAGACCTACATGTGGAGGGTTTGTGACCCAGTATGTACAATGGGCTCAAGAGGTCTGTGAGCCCTAGCCCTAGCTTTACAAAAGGCGAAAAAAGAAAAGCACCACTATTTATGTTGTGTTTTTAAAAATTATTCTCTTCATCTACTCATCTATTAAGAACAGCAGTGTGCTGAAAGGTGACCCTGAGGACCAAGTGAAATAAAGCTAAAAATCGTGAACTGCTATTTGTGTATTGATGGAATGAGTACATTAATTTGTTAAAGTTTTATAGGTAGCAGATGTGCCATTGGTAATTTTGTGTGTGTGTGTGTGTGTGTGTGTGTGTGTGTGTAATATTGCTTTTTTGTCATACTCCCTTATTTCTGGAAATACCTGAAATAATGACAGTTACTATTACTACAAATTCCTATAAACTAAATTAATATAATAGTAATTTCAGTGATTAATCTACACAGTTTACACATTTATACACTTAAATAGCAAAATTGCTGACCTTATGCTTACCTGACCTAGATTATGGCAACCATTTATATGACTCGGCTTTGCATTTGTACATCTTGCAAGTTACCAGCTAAAGTTTATGACAGAATCACCTGTGGATCATTTTTTAAATGTATCCAACTGGGTTCTTTCTTAAACTATTGGGCCGGAGTCTGTATTTCTCAAACCCCAAAAACCCTGAGTCAGACCAGCTTCCTTACTGTTCATGTTGTAGACAACTCTTCTCCTATTTTACACCCACCTTTTCTGCAATCCATTAGACATGTAAGTCATTATAGGCCTTCCCGGTGGTGTACTGACACTCGTTTCTGAAGCCCACTGTTCAGGAGCTGCCAAAAACTTAATACCATCTACATGGGAAAAAAAAACCCTTTAAACACATTTTTCCCCAGATAGGACATCACTCCCTGTTTCCTTAGGAAGTTGTTTCTTTCCAACCAACTCCATCCTTTGTCTTATGGGAATAGCTACAATTCAAGGGGGTATTTGCTGTTTACTATATTATAGTGTCATATTAATCATCTTTAAGGAATTTTAAAACTCTGTTCTCTAGGCACTTGAAAGAGATGGAGAATATTTTTTTAATGTGGCTGATGTAAAAATCTTCTCTAGAGGAGCCTCGCCTGTCATCAGAGAATGCTCCAATTTGCAAAGACATGTAATTGGAGGTATGGGGGATGAATTGAAATGCAGTGCTGTGAGTGACATAATAAGTCCCTTTTCATTATTCTTCCTGGCAAAAAAATAAAATTCAGTAAATACTATATTCGTCACTAAGAATTTTATTTGACAGATGTGTTTTAATTTGGGAGATGGAAATCAATAAATGCTATGTACTATCTATTTGTGGCTAAGGTCAAACACATGAACTGCCTGTGTAGTCAAGATCTGGAGAATGAGGCTATAGGAGAGAGCTGAGATACTTAATTTTGCAAAAACAAAGTTTTAAGAACATAATTCAACCCCCTTGAGACTGTTCCATGATGATCATGGTGTACATACAAAGTTCGATTCTATGATTATGAATAGCCTCCCTCTGGTAAGTACAAAAAGTGGTATGACCTCTTGACCTAACTATAGCTGCAATCAACAGCTAGATGCCAAAGGGAAACCTACAAGGCTACTGTTGGTTTTCTTCCATGCAACATTGCAATGCAGACATTGAAGTGTGTGTGTAGAAAATACTTCTGTTGCGAGAAGAGAGAATATTCCTTTTGATCTATTCCTTCAGGTGTTTTTAGCTTTTTGGTTTATTTGAGGTAGTGGGTAAATAATAATTATGCATATTATCCCTTATCCTTAAAATTATGCATTTTTAGCATTATAATTAGTGTTTTATTGATAAAACTGAGACCCATGAAGGCCTAATTTCACTTGGCTAATAAGTGATTGGTTTGTCATTAAAACACCCTTTATCATTCTTTAATCCTCTCCTAGCCCAGCCCAAAAAGAATCCTGGCCTCTGTTATCCAATTATAGAAATTAGATATCTGAAAAATATTAAACCATATAAATTAAAGAAGGCCAATTTACTGAACATCTGAGCTTTGCAGCAGCAAAAGAAAGACCATTTGATTTTTAGCCTTTAAATCAAATTAGCCTTAATATATAAAAATACATTTAAATTGTTTGAATAAAAAAAGTTTGAATATTAGGTTGTGCTTAGCAAAAAGTAAGATTACAAAAAAATGGCAATTGAAAATTTTATTTCACTTGGGTATTCTGTGATATTTAAAATTTTTTTTTTATGATTTTAGTGCAGCCATGCTCCCTGGGGAATTTCTTCAGTCCAGTTTCCTTTTTAAGCATGAGTCAATGTTAATTTTACACACACAGATATCCTATTATTCTAGAAAAAAATAAGAATAATTACCTTGCCCTGTTGACAAATTGTTTAGCCTCAATAACAGTGCCATCTGCTGAAAAGGAGTAATGAGTCACAGAAACGTTTTCAGATGTCTCACTTTGGTTGGATACACAGGAGCTGATGATTTTTAAAAAAACAGACAACAAAGGAAGAGAAGTTTAACAAGGGCTAAACCTAGATGGAGAGAAAACTTTAGGTTACAGAAAAATCATGACATTGATGAAGAACTTCACGAGACAAAAGGCCTTGACATGTTATAAAACAGAGCATCACATGAGGCATTTTGAAAATTTTAAAATACTCTGAAATAATTATAAGCCAAATGAAAAATTCTAGTTAATTGAAGAAATGGTATGATTTAATTAAAAATAAATATGTTAATGAGAATAGGATCTGACAATTCTTAAGCTTCCTCAAAAACATTCTGACGAAAGATTGGATATAGAAGATATTGTTAACACATCAAGATTAGGAACGAAACATAATTTCTCAGCACTGCTTGAAATCTACTGATGTGCTTGTAGTTTGTGAAAGACATGTCAGAAAGGCAAAACCATTTTCAAAGGAATGTCTTTAAAATAAGCTTCTTAAGTATTGTGTTGTTACTTCCCATAATATTTCTAATTTCCAGTTGTCTCTTTTCTAACCCTGTCCCAATGACAGTTCAGCAATTACTAACTGGTGTTATGAGCATGAATGGATGCTGTGATCATAATGAAAGGTTTGCCCTAGAGTGCTTTTAAACCAAAATAAATAGCATGTAGCCTCTTTTATTGCCATTGAAAATAAAGATAATCTAGAACGTACTAATGGTAAGAGTGAAGTTTAAGAATTCTGTATCTCCATGTTAGAAGTAACATAATCCTGAAAATACAAATATGTGACCTGTTGTCTTCAAACAAGTCTACTGAAAACATTTTTATAATGTTAAATGGATCACTGTATTTTTCATAGTTTTAATGCATTTCCCTACAAACATTTTAGGTTTTCTTATATGATATTATGAAATGTCAACTATCTGAAGTGAAACTGAAAATTTAGAGAAAATCTCCTGAAGTCTACATTCTTTATTATTATTTTTTGCCTACATTTCAATATGTATTTTTCTGAATTTATCTGTTTAAAGTTTGTCTCTTGCATACAGCATATTATTGGATTTTTGCCTGATTTAAAAACAAATATATATTCGACGGGTGAATTCAGCCCATTTACACTTAATTATATTTTTGGCATGCTCTCTCTCTCTTTCTCTTTGCCATATCTTTTGGAATTTATAAAGCTTTGGATTTTAGTAATACTTATTACCTTTATATTAATACTTATTTATAGTCTCCCTATCCCCCTTTTATTTGGCTGTTTTTCACTGGTTCCCAACTATGTAATTAGTTTTAGTTTATCTACTTCCCCATCTCCTCCATTTCTCTAAGCATCAGATATGAAATAAATTTATTTTTCACACTTATATGCAATTTGCAAGTTTATTCTATTTTTTTCATGTACTCTCCCCATTCTCTCTCATCTGTATTTTCAGAACATATAGCCATTACAGTATTGTCACCCTTATAACTATCCTATAGTCTTAAGTACAGGTAAAACTGAATTCTCACTACCACCCTTTCAGTCAATGTCTCTCTAGTCATTTGGGTATTTAAAGTTTATTCTCTACTATGGTAAAAATATTTGCTGAGTTATTGCATGTTTAAAAGATTGTCTCTAGACTTAATGCTTAAGTATTTATTGGCTGGACATAAAATTTTTAGCTCACTTTTTCTTTACCAAAGTTTAACAAATATGAATCTCCATTGCCTTCTGGCATGATGTATTATTATTGGAAAATACGATAATAACTTATCTTTCCCTTGCATACAACTTTAAATTTTTGTCTGAAGTTTTTTTTTTCTTTTCCAAAATAATTTTCTCATAGTCCAATAGTTTTATGGAAATATGCCTCTGTGTTCATAGGTTTGGTTGATTTTTTTCCCAAGTATGTGATGTGTACTTTCAATATAGAGTTTTAGGTGGTTGTTTTTTAGTATTTCAGGAAAAATTTATTGCATACTGAATATTAAAATTTGTCCTGCTTAATTGCTTTACTTGGGAGGAAGAAGAGCCTATACATGCATTTCTTCATCACATATCCTCAATTTCTATCATATAACCCTCAATTCTTTATTTATTCTTTCTTGGTTTTCTTGTGATAAAATTCCCTTCTTTTCATCTGCTATTTTGCATAAAGCAGTATTCTTTGTGTTCATTGTTCTTCCTTCTAATTTATTTTGTATATCTGAAATATCTTTCTTTATTTCTAATTCTTTCCTGAGTCTTGCTGCTTCTTTTGTCAAATTTTCCTTTTCTCCAGTCACTTCAATACTAAGTTCTTCTTATCATAATTCATGTTGTTCTTTCATAGCTCCTATCATTATCATACATAAATTTAGAGTAATATAAGTTGCTTTTTAAAATATCTAGTTGGTGGGGATTCATTTTTGTTGTGGTGCAAGTGTCCATAGGGTATTATTCTCTTCCTTATTACCTTTTCTTCTTATGAGAATTTTGTATTGGCTTTTGACCAAGACCCATTTTGTTTTGTTTTTGATTTTCATTTTAAAATAAAATTTGTTTTCCTGTATTTTTAAGACATTAAATTAGCCAGGATAGCTTTTCTAACTTCATCATACTAGAATTTGCTCTTCCATTGCTTTCATGATTTAACAATAAATCCTGTTTCATATATTCTGAGATTTGCCTCCTGTGTTTCACTCCTTAAATTTTATTTGAACCTTCCCATTTCTTTGCTCCTCTTGCTCCTGTCCTCCTTAATTTAGATAATACTACCAGCAAATTATCTTCAATTATGTGCTTTGTTTGGTAAGAAAGTTTATTTGCCCATTTAAGCAGCTGACAGTGCCCACAGCACTACAACACCTTTGTTTCTTACTTCAGTCCATTTGCACTCAGTCATATGACTATGGATGTGGAAATACTAATAGATGCATAAGACATAACATCTTCTTCTCTTTAATTGATAAATTGTCTTTCATTGCTATATCAATAAAGTAAAAAATGTTCTAAAGACTTCCTTATTAATAGCTGTTTTAAGATAATGCATTTTGAATTTAGGCATTCAAGTAATTCTTAAGGATCCAAATATTATTTAATAGGACAGTGGGAAGCCAACGGCCTCAGCCATGCACCATCCCCCCGCTAGCCCTGAAATGCTCAACCAGACACGCAATGACAACCAAGTTGCTGCTGGAAAACCCCTGGTCTCCCCTGCCTGAATGAGGGTGGTGTCATTGGCCTCAACAACCCCCCCTTACTCCTCCCACTCTATTTCCTTCCCCTTCTCTTCTCCCCTCCAAAACCATACAACAGCATCTTAGACTGTAAAAAATAAATAGATAAAAATTTTTAAATGCAAAGAACCAGCGATACTATTTAATGTATTAAATATGTAATTTTAAAAGATTGTATAGATATTTTGGTTAAACAGGTATATGGTCCCTGTCGCAGTCATATGTGTTAAAGATTAAAATTTTCTGTTGTTGTTGTTTTGCTTTTTTATTTTTATTAGTTTTTGAAGCTAGATACAGGTTTTTTTACTTATTTATTTTTTTATTTTAAATTCTTAATATACATTGTAGTTAATTTTCGTGACCCTTTACCCATTCCTCTTTGCCCCCTCCTTCCCCTCCCCCACCCCCCACTACATCATATCTGTTCCTTTGTCTTAGCAAGTTCAAGGAATTGTTTTGAGAGCTGTGTGTTCTTCCTCCACAACCTTGATTTGTTTGTGTGTTTATTTATTTATAGCTCCCACAAATATGTGATAACATGTGATATTTCTCTTTCTGTGCCTGACTTGTTTCACTTAATTTTCTCTAACTCCATCCATGTTGCTGCAAATGGTAGTATTTCATTCTTTTTTTATAGCAGAGTAGGATTCCATTGTGTAGATATACCACAGTTTCCTTATCCATTTATCTGATGATGGACATTTTGGTTGGTTCCAACACTTGGCTATTGTAAATAGTGCTGCAATAAACATTGGATTACAGGTATCCCTTCGACATGATGGTTTCCATTCCTCTAAGTATATTCCCAGCAGTGGAACACCCAGGTCATACGGTAGATCTATCTAATTGTTTGAGGAAACTCCATACCATTTTCCATAAAGGCTGCACCATTTTGCAGTCCCACCAACAGTGTATGAGAGTACCTTTTACTCCTCAACCTCACCAGCATTTCTCATTCTCAGTCTTTTGGATATTAGCCATCTTAACTGGAGTGAGATGGTTTCTCCAAGTGGTTTTGATTTGCATTTCCTGAATGCTGAGTGATTTTGAGCATTTCTTCATGCGTCTGTTAGCCATTCATATATCTTCCTTTAAGAAATGCCTACTCAGCTCATTTGCCCATTTTTTAATTGAGTTATTTGTGGGGTTTGCTGTAAAGTTGTTCCTTGTATATTCTGGATATGAATCCTTTGCCAGATTTATATTTTAAAAATATTTTCTCCCATTCTGTTGGTTGTATTTTCACTCTGTTGATTGGTTCTTTTGCTGTGCAGAAGCTTTTTAGTTTCATATAATCCTATTTGTTTATTTTTCCTTTAATTGCCTGTGCTTTTGGGGTCATATTCACAAAGTCTGTACCCACTCTTACTTCCTGGCGTGTTTCCCCTATGTTTTCTTTAGGGAGTTTTTTTGTTTCAGGATGTATGTTTAATTCTTTAATCCATTTTGAAATGATTTTGGTATATGGTGAGAGGTATAGGTCTACTTTTATACTCATATACTCATAGATATGAATATACTGTTTTCCCCACACCATTTGCTGAAGAGACAGTCTCTTCGCAGTGTGCAGACTTGGTGCCTTTGTCATAGATAAGACAGCTGTAGGTGTACGGGTTGAATTCTGGGTTCTCTATTTAATTCCATTGATCCGTGTGTCTGTTTTTATGCCAGTACCATGCTGTTAGAGTTATTATACCTTTGCAGTAAAGTTTAAAATCAGGTAAGGTCATGACTCTAGTTTTATTTTTTTTTTTTTGCTCATGATTGCTTTGGCTATGCTTGGCCTTTTCTTACTCCATATAAATATCTGGATAGGTTTTTTCTTCCATTTCTCAGAAAAATAATACTGGAATTTTGATGGGGATTGCATTGAATCGATAGATCACTTTGGGTAATATGAACATTTTCACAATGTTAATTCTTCCACTCCAAGGCCATGGGATATCTTTCCATCTTCTTCTGTCCCAGTTAAATTCCCTCAACAGTGGTTTGTATTTCTCTTCTTAGATAATTTTCACATCCTTGGTTAACTTTATTCCTAATTATTTTATTTTTTTGGTGACTATTGTAAATGGGCTAGTTTTCTTGATTTCTTTTTCTGCATCTTCACTGTTGGAGTACAGAAATGCTCCACATTTTTGTGTGTTGATTTTGTTTCCTGTAACTTTGCTGAAATCGTTTATCAAATGTAGGAATTTTTTTGTGGAGGCTTTAGGCAGTTTAATATATAGGATCATATCATCCAGAAACAATACAGTTTAACTTCATTTTTTCCAATCTGGATGCCATTTGTTTCCTTCTCTTTTCTGATTGCTCTGTTAGCTAGTATTTTATCGAAGGTTTTTGCATCTATATTCATCAGGGATATTAGTTTGTAGTTTTATGGTTTTGATGTATCTTTGCCTGGTTTTGGTGTCAGGGTGATGTTTGCCTCATAGAATGAGTTTGGGAGAATGGCCTCTGTTGCAATCTTTGGAATACTTTGTAGAGAATTGGAAAAAGTTCCTCTTGGTTGGTTTGGTAGAACTCTGTAGTGAACCTGTCCAGTCCTGGGCTTTTCTTTGTATGGAGCCTTCTGATAACAGCTTCAGTCTCTTTTATTGTTCTTGGTCTGTTCAGATTTTCTATAAAGTCTTGGTTCAGTTTTGGTGGTTAGTGTGCATTCAGAAAAGTATCCATTTCCTCCAGATTTGCAAATATGTTGGCATATAGGTGTTCATAGGAGTCTCAAATGACTCTGCATTTCTGAGGGTTCAGTTGTAATATCACCTTTTTCATTAGTAATTTTTGTTATTTGAGTCTTCTCTCTTCTTTCCTTAGTTAGCCTTGCTAAATGTTTGTCAATTTTATTTATTTTTCAGAAAACACCTTTTTGTTTCATTGATCCTTTGTATCATTTTGAGGTTTCTATTTCATTTAGTTCTGGTCTGATTTTAATTATTTCTTTTCATCTACTAACTTTGGTTTTGGATTGTTCTTGTTTTTCTAGTTCTTTAAGGTGAAGTGTTAGTTTGTTTATTTGCCATCTTTCCATTCTTCTGAAGTAAGCATTTAATGAACTATATTTCCCCCTTAGTACTGCTTTTGAAGTATCCCACAGATTTTGGTATATTGTGTCATTATTTTAATTAGTTTCAAAAAATTTTTGGATTGCCTGTTTAATTACTTCTTGGACCCATATGTCATTAAGTAGAATGTTGTTTAATTTCCATGTGTTTTTATAGTTTCCAGAGTTTTCTTTGTTAATGATTTCTAATTTTAATCCATTGTGATCTGAAAATATATATGGAATAATTCCAATTGTTTTTGAAATTGCTGAGACTTGATTTGTGACCTAACATGTGATCTATCCTGGAGTATGATCCATGTGCTGATGAGAAGAATGAGTATTCTTAGGTTGTTGGATGGAATGTTCTGTAGATAACTGCCAAGTCCAATTGGTCTAGAGTGTTGTTTAGATCTTGTATTTCTCTATTGATTTTTTGCCTAGATGATCTGTCCATTGTTGAGAGTGTAGTGTTCAGGTCCCCCACTATTATGGTGTTTGTGTCTTTCTCATTCTTTAGGTCTAATAGTATTTGCTTTATAAATTTGGCTGCTCCAACCTTGGGGGCATATATATTTATGATTGTTATGTCTTCTTGATGGACAGATCCTTTTATCATTATATAGTGACCTTCTTTATCTCTTTTTATGGTTTTTGGTTTAAAGTCTATTTTATCTGATATAGGAATAGCTACTCCAGCTTGTTTTTATTTCTATTTGCATAGTATATTTTTTTCCATGCTTTCACTTAGTCTATATTTGTCTTTACAAGTGAGGTGAGTCTCTTGAAAGCAGCATATTGTTTTGTCCATCTTTTTAATCCAGTCAGTCAATCTGTTTCTTTTGAGTGGGGAACTTAATCCCTTTACATTTAGAATTATTATTGAAAGGTGTTGATGTACTCTTAGGATTTTATTGATTTTTGTTTAGATGTCTTAAGTATCTTTTGTTCCTTTCTTTCTTATTTTCTGTTTGTCTTCTGTGTTTTTTGATTTCTTGGGGTGGTAGATAAACTATTCTTTCTCTTTATAGTTAGAATTTTTGTTTTACTAGTAGGTTTTTTTTCTTTCTGAGTATTCATGGCAGTGATGGCTGTTTTTCAGATTTCAAACCCAGTACTCCCTTGAGAATTCTCGTAAGGCTGGTCATGTGGTAGTGATCTCCCACAGTTTTTATTTGTCTGAGAAATAAACTATTTGTCCTTCATTTCAGTAGGATAGCCTTGCTGGATAAAGTATTCTTGACTGGCAATTGTTGTCCGTTAGTGTTTTGAATATATCATCCCATTCTTTTCTGCCTTTTAGGATTTCTGATGAAAAGTCTGATGTTAGTCTGATTGTGGCTCCCTTATATGTGATTTGCCACTTCTCTCTTGCAGCTTTTAAGATTGTTGCTTTGTCTTTGAGTTTTGTCAATTTGACTATAACATGTCTTGGAGAGGATCGTTTTGGTTTGAGTATGTTTGCAGAATTTGGGCCTCTGAATCTGAAAATCTGTGACTTTCCCTGTACCTGGGAAGTTTTCTGCTATTATTTCATTGAATATATTTTCAATGCCATTTTCTTTTCCCTCCCTTTCTGAAATACTTCTGATTCAGATGTTTGAGCACTTAAGGTTGTCAGTTATTTCTCTTAAATTTCCTCAATTTTTTAAATTCCTTTTTCCTTTACTCTGGTCTGTCTGTGTTAATTCAAACAGCCTGTCCTCAAGGTCAAACATTCTGTCTTTTGCTTTTTCTAGCCTGTTGTTTAGGCTCTCTGTTGTGTTTTTTATTTTGTTGAATGAATCTGTCAGCTCCACAAGCTCTGCTGCATTCTTTTTCAGGGTATTGATTTCATTTTACATTTCTTCTTTCAGATCTTCTGTAGTTTTGTCTCATTTCATTGTGTTGTCTAACTGAGTTTTCTTGTCTCTCATTTCATTTCCTTAGAATTGTTGCTTGATATTCCTCATCAGTTATTTCAAGGACTTCCTGTTCTATATGATCTAAAGCTTGAAAGTTATTATTTTCCTTTGGTGGTGATGAACTTTCATGATTTTTCTTATTTCTGATATCTTTCCTTTGGTGTTTACTCATTGTGGCAGGGGTACTACTGTCCACTGGCTCCACCCTGATGTCTGGCCTCGATCCTGAAGGGACTGCCAATCCTGGACACTGGGAACTAGGCTGGACTAGGAGTCATGGTGTGTCTGCCTGTTCTGGCATGACTGGCTCAAGATGGGTGGGCCCCATGGATCTCGGACCTCTCTGAGCAGCAGGGACTGGCCTGGACTGGGAATCCCATGGCTGCTGCCTGTTCTGGCATAGCTGACAGAAGGCATATGGGGTAGCAGCTCTCAGGCCTCTCTGGGCAGCAAGGACTGGCCTGGGTTGGGGGTCCTGTGGCACCTGCCTGCTGCAGCATGGCTGACTTGGATTGTGTGGGCCCAGTGGCTCTCAGGCCTCTCTTGGCAGCAGGCATCAGCCTGGGCTAGGGGTCCCATGGCACCTGCCTGTTTTGGCATGACTGACTTGGGATGTGTGAGCCTAGCAGCTCTCAGGCCTCTCTGGGCAGTGATCATGAGCCTGAGCTGGGTGTCCTGCAGCATCTGCCTGTTCTGGCATGGTTGACTCAGAGTGTGTAGGCCTGGTGGCTCATGGGCCTCTCTAGGCAGTGGGGACTGACCTGGGCTGGAGGTCCTGCAGTACCTGCCTGTTCCAGCATAGTTGTCTTGGAGTGTGTGGGCCCTGTGGCTCTCAGGCCTCTCTGGGTGGCAGGCAATGGCCTGGGCTGGGTGTCCTGCAGTGCGTGGCTCTCGCCTGTTCCAGTGCAGCTCTCAGGCTTCCTGTTGTTGTTTTTTAATAGTTGCAAACTGGTTGATTTGTGGGAGAGAGTGATGCTAGGAACTGTCTACTCCACCATCTTGACTGGAACTAAAAGATTAAAAAAATTTGATAATTCAGATATTCTAGATCAGAGAGTCAAACTCCAATGTGATTAAATTAGATTATCTTATGAACACTTTGAAACTATCTCCCAAGAAATCCTTCCCCAAAACTTCCACCCCAAAATGTGAAATCTGAAAATTGCTATTGAAAGGTAAAAATAAATAACCAGGTAATTTTCTGTTTGAGGGATTGATATAACAAGGGTGGAGGGACCAGATAAAGGAGGGTGACAATAGAATAGTCCTTCATTACTTTATAATTATATTTGAACTGAAACTTTCCTTGTCCCAAATATTATTTGGAAGGAAATAAACAGAATGTCTTAGTAATCCATGCAATAATCTTTATTGATAAAATAACAGTTTTTGTTTCAAAGAATAATTGTTATTTTTTTTTTAATTGGTCTTTCTTTTTAGTATGTTTTACTTCCCCCTCATTCCCATAGGAGAGATTAGGGGGCTTTCATCAGTGGCTTGGTCACTGCTGGGCTGGGTGCAGATGTCAGGGGGGTGTGGAAAATCCCTCGTCCCCCCACCATCCCAGCTTAGGAATCTGGGGCCCTTCTGCTTCTTGTTTAGCTAGGTGCTTCTAGAAGGCAAAATAACCATTGAGGAGCAAATGTTAAAGGACTAAGTTAGAAAAAAGTTCACAAAATCCAAATGAGATAGGTAATGATTATTAGTAAAAATTTATTCTAAACATACTCAGGCAAGTCTAGTATGGCTTATCTCAATTTGGACAATCCATATAACCCAACTATATTACAATAAGATTGAAAAAAATACATGTAATGTAATTTTGTTTTTTAATATATTTATTCATTAGTTTATATAATCCCTTTATTACACAAATACCTACTGTGTGTTGACAACATTCCTGGAACTTTGTATAGTGCCATTGATATCATCAAGGAAATTACATGGCCTAACCATGAGCACCAAACTAGCTTATGTATTTGTTGGTATCGTGACATCTTGTAATAACATTGAGGCTGGTGGTGAATGTCCGCCCAGTGCCTGGATGTCAGAGGCTTGTTTTTTTTTATTTCTAATATGTTTGATATTTGCAAGAAGGTCAGTTGGCTGGAGTTAAGTTGAATGAAAACACAGTAGCAGAATATAATATCAAGAGAGTTTCAGAGGTACAGATCATGTGGAACCTTGCAGGATAGCAGTTTTTCTTTTATTCTGAGAGAAATGACAAGAACATAGGAAAAACAGGTTTGCCAAGTAGGGGAATCTTGGGAAATCAGTTTTCAACATGTTAAGTTTGAAATGCCTATTAGAGATTCAAATCCAGCTGCCATTCAAATGAGCCTGACATTCAGGTGATATTTTCATTTGAAAGTTATCAGCCTTAATCTGAGATCACCTAAAATAGAGACAGAAGTAATCCAAAAACTGAGAACTGAGAAACTTTATCACTAAAGAATGAGAAGATGAGAAAGAGTTGATAAAAGCAAGTAAGAGTAGGCAGAGAGCAGGAAGAAAACAGAGTGAGTTGTGTCCTTGAAGAAAGCGTTTGAGAAAGGAAAGTGTCACCAATTGCGTCAAATTCTATTGATAGGTCCAGTAATTGAAGAACTGAGAATTGAACAATAAATTTTGCAATACTGAGGTCATTTGTGACCTTGTCAAAAATAAGTTTGCTATAACAGCCAAAAAGCCTGTTTGGCATGAAACCAAAAATGAATTGGAGGACAGGAAGTATAAGCAATGAGTATGGACAATTCTTTTGAGGAATTCTATTGTAAAAGAAAACAGAAAAAGTATTATTCTGCTATAATAGCAGTACATAGGAGATATTATAGCATATTCAGATGTGATTGGAATAATTTTATAAAGTGGGAAAAAGGAATAATATGGATGTGGAGAAAATAGGGTAATTTAGTCAGGCTCCCTCCACATTTCTGACAAACAAGTTGTGGGTGGGTGCAGTTAGTGCACATGTGCACCAATGTATCTTTTTAGTTAATTGCTTTTGTGTGTTCTTCAGTTTGTGAAGCAGAGATGACTGGAAGAGCTCATGTCTAAAAATAGAGCATGTTTACTCTGCTGGCAGCTGCTCAGTTTTTCTTTGGACTTTGCCAGTAGCAGTTGGGTTTCTGAGTTTCTCTTTGTACTGCCTAGCTCCTAGATGTGTTTGTGCTGAATAAAGACTATTCCTACTTCGGCCAAGGCTCCAAGGACTGTTTTGTCCAGTTACTTAGCTCGTAGACCTGCTTGTGAAGTGTTTGTGAACAGGCTCGAGGAGTCTGTGAGCACCAGACCCTAGCCCTAGCTCTACAATGGAAATAAAGGAACTGCAGAAAAACTTACCCTCAGTATGAGAAAAGAGACAATTTTATGTTAGGGGAAATGTTAGCTTTAACCAGGACCAAAACCAAGTCATCCATAGCAATGACAGGGAAGGCCAAGAACATGGGCATTTATTTGGATATAGAAAACACCAGGAATTTTGAGGAAAGTACTTCTGAAGAGAGAGAAAGTGAACCAGCAGCTAAATTTGTTAAAACATGGAGAAGAGCCTGGGGAGATGCATGGATACCTGTAGCAAAGAGGAATAGCAGATGATATGTTAATGGCGTTTATCCTCAATGATGAAGTGTCCAGTAAGAGCGTGTAACAGTATATTTGCCTAGGGGTGGCAATGAGAAACAAGAAAGACATTGACCCTACTTCCAGGCTCAGTGGTAAGAGAAAACACTTGAGAAAACTATATGGGAAGCAGTGTCCTCACTTTAATGTGTGCTTCCAGTTAGAGCAAGAACATCCGGGAAAGGTAGCTGGAGAGGGGTGATAATGGTGTAATAACAACCACCACAATAACAACAACAACAACAACAACAATAATAATAATATAATAATAATAATAATAATAATAAGATGCCTAAAACATATGGATGGGTTTCTGGTGATAAAAAATAAACTAGGAGTCTTGGTTTTCTTGTAGTTACATTCATATATAAGAATTTTGAAAATGTTTGGGTTAGTTTTGAAGGCCTCCCTGGTAGTTTTGGTTGTGAAATTTAGAGTGTTTTCTGGGAGCGTGGTAGTTCTCCAGGAGCAAGAGAACTCCAGCTTAAGGTGGTGTGAAAATCAGGGAAGGGCGGGGAATAGGGAACAAACCGAAATCTGGGACCTTACTCCCACACCCATTTCATTCCTGAGGTGGGTGTTGTTATGAAGGGCGTGTTTCTATTACTTTTAGTTGCACATATCTCTGCAGACACTTGAAACCTAAGGCTTGGTTTTCTTTTTTTGTGAGTGTGAAAAAAAGTAGGGTTGTTACTGGTATTAAATGATTTTATTTTTCAGACACAGAGTTTAACAAACAATAATAATAATACATAATACATAGCACACAGTAATTGGGAGCTCATTATGTAGTAGCTTTTAGGTATTATTGCAATTTTTAAAAATGATGTTAAGAACTTGATTTTGGTGAGCTTTTTTTGGTTATCAGAATGTATAGGTATGCCTAAAATGGCATGTGCTGAAAGAGCAAATGGATATAGTTTCTGATGATGTGTGCAGAATTAAAAAATACCTTTTTATGTATTATTGATGTATCTTCTTGTTAGGGTACTTTTTAAAGCTATTCAAAAAGCATCTCTTTGAAATAACTGTAAAAGCTTACAACTTTAATTATAATTCTGGATGGCACTGTAGTTAACTCAGTGAATCCATAAGATAAACATAGGCAAGTCCTATGATGTCTAGAAGTCATTTCTGGCGATAGTATACACTTTAACCCCCAGTAATTGGTTATTGAATTTTCTATTTCTGCATTGATTATATTGACTGTAGGTTTTCTTTGATATATAGAAAATTACAGGCATAAATTTTTCCATTTTACTAAATATGATCCAAGAAATGAAACTTCTCAAGTGTGGGGAACTAAAAATAGTCCATTTATTAATTTATAAATCTCTTAAAGTATGCAGTGATATGCTCAAAACAACACGTACTTCAGACATCTCTCTCTTTCTCTCTACCTCTCCCTCCCTCCCCACCTCTTTCTTTTAGTCTGCCCATTCATTTGGTACTAAGCATTTAGGCCGAAACAAATACTTACCTAAACTGAGTATGAACAAGAATTATTGGATTGCCCCACCTTTTTTGAAATAATAACCATTATAAGTGCACATCAAACTGTGCAAATCTTTGTTTTTTCTTTCCAGAACAATTTATCCTATTTGTCATTCTTCTAGCCATTGTTACCTAGTTTTGGAATCCTTAGAAATTATAGACTTAGGATCCAAAAGACTTTAAAAATTTTAGCAAAAGAAAATCACCAAGTGGATGATTTTTATCAATATCATAAACCTCAACATAAGATAAACCATACAGTTATGGTTAATGATGATCATTATTAGAATGAAAATGTAACATGATTTCTTATCATTACTGTTTGCACAGTGCTTAGAATTATACTAAACACTTTCAACCACACGATCTCTATGTGTTCCCCTAGTCATCCACTGAACCATGTGTTCTTATTTTCATAATACAGCTCAAAGAATTCAAATGCTATGCTTAAAGTTTTACAGAGAGCTGGCAATTGAGACTAGAAATTGATTCAAAGACTGTTCTTGCAAATCCCATGCCTTTGCCACAGGTAATGATTTGAAAAATTCTACTCATTTCTCATTTAATGCCACTATTTACAGCCCTAATTGTTTTTCCAAATTCCTAACACATTTTCAAGAAACAACATGTAAATCCTTGCTTTGATTCGTTTCTCCTTTTTTTTCAAATTCACGTTTGCATTGTCACCACTTAGAGATTTTATCATTTTATAGTCTTAGCTGTGCTCCTTCTCTATCCCCATCTTTCTCAGATCATTCCTTTATACTCTCCATCAGGTCATTATTTATAAAATATGTCATCGTATAGCTCTATTTTTTAATACTCAATTAATTATTCCATATATAGTATTCAAACCTCGAATGCCCTAGACATCTTCATTTTTTTGATATTTCATCATTTTTTCATTCTTTTTAATTTTTTATTGACACATATTGATTGCACATATTTATGCGATAAATAATTATATTTCGATACATGTGTACAATGTATTTTGACATATTCAGGGTAATTAGCCTATTCAGCATTGCAAAACTTAACCATTAATTTGTGATGTGCACATTTGATCTCCTCTTTTTAGTCATTTGGTTAAATGCAATAAAACATTATATATTATATATTTCTGGGCCGACTAGACACCAATAGGGCTTATTATTCCTATCTTGCTGTACTTTTGTGTCTATTAATGATCCTTTCTCTACCCCTCTTCCCCCCTCCTTTCACATCTCTATTAACCATAGTTCTTTTCTCTCCTTTTAACAGTTCAACTTATTATTATGTATTTGTTTTTCGTTTGTTTGTTTGCTTGTTTTGTTCTGTTCTCTTTTTCAATTCCCACTTATGGTATTTCTCTTTCTGTGCCTGGCTATTTCACTTAACAATTTTCTCCAAGCTCATCCATACTGCTGCAAATGGCAGAGTTTTATTCATCTTATGGCTGAGTAGTATTACATTGTGTATGTGTACCACATTTTCTTTATCCAATCATCGGTCAATGGAAATTTAGTATGGTTCCATATTTGGCTATTTTAAACAGAGCTGCGATAAACATGGAAGTGCATGTATCACTTCAACATGATGATTTCCATTCCTTTGCATACGTACGCAGTAGTGGGATTGCTGGATCATATGGCAGTCCTATTTGTAGCTGTTTGAGAAACCGCCATATTGCTTTCAATAATGGCTATACTAATTTACAATCCTACTTAAAAAGTGATAACTATCCTAAAAAGGATAACTCAGTCCTTTAAGGACTCAGGGTCTGTGATGGGTGGGGCATCCTTCCAGACTTTTGAAATGCCTGTGGGGCTTCCCTCTCATTTTCTCCACTATTAGCATCTGGCTGCATCAACGCCAAGATAATGTCTTTAGCAACCAGTTTATCTTCTTCACCCTTGCATTGTTCTCCAGCTCTCCACTTCTTTACCACATGGCCAGGCTGCAAATTTCCCAAACCTTTACACTCTGTTTCCCTTTTAAATTCTGGCTTTACATCACGATTTTGCCACCATATGTCAGAACTCGTTCTTAAAAGCAACCATACAGCTTCCTTAATGCTTTGCTGCTTAGAAATTTCTTTGGCCTAATGTGCTGGTTCACAATTCTTAAGTTCCAATTTCCCCAGAGTCAAAAGGCATGGACACAATGCAGCCAGGTTCCTTGCTTTGGTGTAGCAAAGGTTATCTTTTGTCCAATTCCCAGTAAGTTCCTCATTTCTATCTGAGACCTCATCATCCACATGGCCTTTGCTGTCCACATTTATATCAGCATTCTGCTCGCCACCACATAAGTCTGTAACACATTCCAAACTTTCCCTTGCCTTTTTCTCTTCTTCTAAGTCCTCCAAACCCCTCCAGCCTTTGCCCGTTACCCAGTACAAAAGTTGAATCCACATTTTCAGGTATTTGTTTAGCAACACCCCACTTCTGGTACCAATTTTCTGTTTTAGTCTGTTTTGTGTTGCTATAACAGAATACCTGAGACTGGGTGACTTATAAAGGAAAGCAGTTTGTTTGGCTTATGATTCTGGGGCAGCAGCATCTGGAATGGGCCTCGGGCTGCTTCTACTCATGGCAGAAAGTGGCAGGCTCCCAGTGGGTATGAGCAGATCACATGGCGAGAGGAAGTAAGAGAGAGAAAGCAAGAGGGAAAGAGAGAAGGTACCAGTGTCTTTTTAAGCAAGGAGCTCTCGTGGGAACTAATAGAGCGAGAACTCACTCATTAATCCCCCCTCCCCCAGGGAGAACATTAATCCATTCATAAGAGATCTGCCCCCATGACTCAATAAGTTTCCAACACTGCCACATTGGAGATCAAATTTCCACATGAGTTTTGGAGGGGACAGCACATACAAACTCCATCATTATCCTTGCCAGCATTTGTTATTTTCTGTCCTTTTGATAACAGCCAGCCTAACTGGGATGAGATGGTATCTAATCATGGTTTTAATTTGCATTTGTTTGAATGATTAGTGAAGTTTAGCACTTTTTTATATACCTGTTGGCCATTTGTATGCCTTCTCTTGAGAAATGTCTAATGAGCTACCTTGCCCATTTTTTAATTGGCTTTTTGTTTTTTTATGATTGAGTTGTTTGATTTCCTTGTATATTCTGGAAATTAACCCCTTGTCAGATACATAGTTTTCAAATATTTTCTCCCATTCTGTAGGTTATCTCTTTGCTCTATCAATCATTTCCTCTGCTGTGCAGAAGCATTTTAGTTTGATGTAATCCCATTTGTTTATTTTTACTTTTGTTGTCTGTGCTTTTGAGGTTTTATTCATAAAATCTTTGCTTAGTCCTATGTCCTGGAACATTTCCCCTCTGTTTTCTTCTAAAAGTTTTACAGTTTTAGGTCTTACATTGAAATCTTTACACCATTTTGAGTTGATTTTTGTATATGGTGGGAAATAGAGGTCTAGTTTCATTCTTTTCATCATAGATATCTGGTTTTCCCAGCACCATTTATAGAAGAGGCTGTCCTTTCCCCAGTGTATGTTTTTAGAGTCTTTATTGAATATGAATTGGCTTTGAATACGTGGGTTTATTTTGGGGCTTTCTATCCAGTTCCATTGGTCTGAGTGTCTGTTTTTATTCTGTTACCATGGTGTTTTGGTTACTATAGCTTTGTAGTGTAATTTGAAGTCAGTTAGTGTAAAGCCTCCCACTTTGCTTTTGTTCCTTAGGATTTCTTTGGCTATTGGGGTTTTTTGTTGTTCCACAAGAATGTTAGGATTGCTTTTCTTTTTATGTCTGTGAAGAATGTCATTGGTAATTTGATGAGAATTGCATTGAATATGTAGATCACTTTGGGTAGTACGGACATTTTCACAACATTAATTCTACCAATCCATGAGCATGGAATGTCTTTCCATCTTTTTATGTCCTCTTTAATTTCTTTCACCAATGTTTTGTAGCTTTTATTGTAGAGATCTTTCAGTTCCATGCTTAGGTTTATTCCTAAGTATTTTATTTTTTTGGTAGCTATTGTAAATGGGATTACTTTTTTGATTTTTTTTTCTGCTAGTTCACTGTTGGTGTATAGAAATGATACTGAATTTTTTATATTGATTTTAAATCTTGCAACTTTACTGAATTTGTTTATCAGCTCTAAAAGTTTTTTGGGGGAGTCTTTAGGTTTTGCTATATATAAGTTCACGTCATCTGCAAACAGGAACAATTTGACTTCCTAGAAATCTATTCATCTGCAATCTAATGCCTTCAACCACATCCTTTATATCTTTTTTATTCCAACAGTAGGAAAAGAGAGAAAGGAAGTCAATACACAATGCTGGAATATTTAAAAGTTGTAAAGAAAACCATAAAGTACATATAATACCATTTACATTTCTACTATAATATACTTTCATATCAATAAAATTGAAAAATATTTGCAAAGCTATTTTTGTAAGGCTTCAAAGGAGCAAAATGTTAAAAATGACTGAATATAATGATTTTGCACAAGTACAGGTGTTTAGATAATGGGATAGAGAGTTCTAGAATCCAAATTATTATATAGTGATTAAATAAAGTTTACTATTATTGCCTTCATTTCAGTAAAATCATCATTTAATGTACCACAAAATATTTTTTACATAATTTGTGTTGAATAGGAAGTAATACTCTAAATCTATACTGTCCTAGTTGTTAGCCACACATGGCAATTCAAATATGAATTAATTAAAATTAAAATTCATTTTCTCAGTCATAATTGACACTGAATAGTTAATTGAATGGGTTAATAGCCACATGCAGTTGATAGCTACTATTTGGGATAAAGCAGATAGAAAATATTTTCAACATGGCAGAAAATTTTATTGGTAACTATTGATTCAAAGGATTAATAAATTAAATGTAATTGTATCCAAAGTTTACATAATTTGAATATACTCATACATTCACCAAAATTTAAAATTAGATATAAAACCCCCAAAATTAAAATTACTTTTCATAAAAGGCTATTTTTCTTTTTTTTTTTTTTTTTTTTTTTTTTTTTTTTTTTTTC
>NW_007726643.1:439778-450541 GCF_000696425.1 Galeopterus variegatus | reverse complement strand
CGGGAGCCGGTCTGTACGTGGGATCCGAACCCTCGGACGGGAGCGCCGCCGCGCTTCCCAAGCGGCGCACTATCCAGTGCGCCACCGGGCCGGCCCCAAAAGGCTATTTTTCTTTTGAAATGTAACAGTACCCATTAAAAATCAGAAGACAAAATACAATTTGTAAGTAAGGGATGTCAAAATTTTTAATCAAAATTATTTAAAGCTGAGTTTTCAATTTATTTTTAAAATTATTATTAAATGTATAAAATATTTTATGAAAAAGACATTTGCAATTCTAGTATTTAATGTTTATCTACTTTCAATGTAAACCACATTGTGTTTAGATCTACACAAGTACACATTTAAGAATAATATAAATTATGTAATATTGCAGAATTTTCCTCAGCTGCCATGTGCAACTTTGGAGAATTTCACTTTAATTCATAGGTACGTCTGGAACCATAAGATGGAACATTAAAGGAGGCATAAAAGGGATACTTTGAACTAATTCTGGGAGATTATTTTTCATTAAGAAGAACCTACTTGCATTCATGTTTAGGGAAATAATTTAACAAGTTAATTAGTCTTTTCTCTAACTTAAATACTTCTGCCACTGAAATTCTTCCCAGACCTTGAAGCAATATTCATCTTCTATACTGGCAGTGGCCCACCTCTTAAATCTTCATGGCATTTGGATGCAGCCATGTTTTGTTTTGAGGACAAGACCTGGACAAGGAGTATTCTGGGGATCTAAATAGTGTTTGATGAAAGCAGATGCTTTATTCTGTGTTAGCACTGAGCATCAGATTCTGGTTAACATGGCCATCCATGTGTTATATAATAACTTTATTTTGTTGTGTGTACATGACATGTGGGGACCTCTAAAGCACCAGGCCAACCAGAGCCTCCTCTTGCTTGGATCTAAGGGAGCTTCAGCCCTACAAACCTTTCAGTACAAGCATACCGATATCTTTGTGTACAGATAACTTTCTGAATCTTTAGGTCCCTCTGCTTTCATAAAATTCCACTTGTAATCCTTTAACTCTAAAAAAACTTTTTAAATTTTTCAATAAATCCTTAACAGACAAAATTGTTTTTTTTCTGAATTCTTGAGCCATTTATTCCTCTGCATTAACTTCGGTTGATAAAGAGTTACCTTAGGCCTAGGGGATTCCCAGGCAGCAGGGTTTCAATAACTTTCAATAACTTTCCCAGTCAACCACCTTCAGTGAGAAGAGTTTCGTTTTTTTTTTTTACTTTTAAAGTTGAGGTACTATGTAAGATATCATTTAAACATTTCAAGAATTTTTTTTAAAAAAAGTAATTCCCTGGAATTACATTCATGTCTGTGTACACATTCCATCATCTACTAGATTTCCATGCCCATTAGGGAAAGAACAATGACATTTTATCACTTCTTTACTCAGATACGAGTATGTATTTGTTTCCTATTGAATAATAATCATATTTTACTTCTAGAAGTTATAGTCCCTCTCATATTAACAATCAAACAATTTCTATTTGGCCTCTATGACCTGTTAAAGATAATAATAACGTGGATGAAACAGGGTCATGGGTTCTGAGCCATGAAATTTTCCAAGTCATATTCTTCAGAGAAGCAAAGAAGGTCTTCCTGCCTGAAAAGAATGACTGGGAAAGTGATTAGTGAGGAGTCAGGGAGAGCACTTTACAATCATACGTTGAAAAAGGCAGATTTATGTTACTGTTAAAAGATCATAACAGGATTCCAATTTTACATTGGTATCTGGGTACACCCCAGGTTGTAACTCCTCCCAACTTCACACTGATGTAACTGTGTGTATGATGTTAGAAGAAACAAAGTCAAACTACATACATAAAAAATCTATGAAAATTCACCACATAAAAACTAGTATAATAGTCAGGCTATTGCCAAAATCCTAACTTTAAAGATGAATCATTTTCTTCCCTCTTAGTGCATTGGTTTTAAATCTCAGTTACTGTATAATATTTTATCATTCCAGTTGTCTCTAATATCCTTGTCCTAAGTGTTTCTTGTCCTAAGTATTTCTTAGCTACCCTTTCTTCCCTAGCAACCTGAGGCAACCCTTTTGAATAGCTGTAAAATAAAATAGAGGAAGCCCAGTTAAATTTAAATTTCAGACAGCAACGGATACTTTTGTAGTATAAGTAAGTCTCAAATATTGAATGGGACAGAATTATTCTAAAAATATTCATTGTAAACTGACTATCTTGTACTTTAATTTGCTAAATCTGGCAATCCCACTCATGAGTCTAGACTGCCTTTTTTTCCCTTTCCATTATTCTCACACTTCTGTTAGTCTGATAAGTGTTTATTTTCTTGTTCCAGAGGGGCAGCTAGAGTAAGTTCTTTTCTCTCCAGCCCAGAGATTTAAAACCACAGCTATGTATTTGAACCATAGGAAGATTTTTTAACATAAGGTGCATGTCCAGGAACTACCTAGGTCTGGGATGAAGTCCACACATTTTTATTTTTAAAAGCTCTCAAGGTGACAGTAATAAGAAGCTGTTATTATTAAAAACACTCACAGAACTTAATGGCTTCCCCCTTCCTTCCTCAGACGTGGTAGAAGGAATTAAAACTTCCTTAGGCAAAGAGAGTACTAAGGGCTACAAGTTTTTAAATTCTCCACCATGTAAGAGTTTGCCCATGCTGACAGCAGAAAACTGTTGGTAGAGATGTCTTGTCAGAATACAAATTGTCTCTTCCTAGTCTGGCAAGAAGAAAGTCAGCACTGTATTCATGGATCCCAGCAGACACTATAACAGCAGCACATGACAAGTGCTTGTCTATCTTGCCCTCTTGGTAAGGCTAACTGGGCAAGGGCAGTACAAGCAGGACCCAAGTACAGTACTATAATCACATAAAAACTGGCCAGTGTGTGCGGGTTGGGCTACCCCTGCTCACAAAAAAAAAAAAAAAAAAGGCAGGATATTTACAGACTGGATTTCCCCAGGCAAAATAATTTACCAATGCTTTAAAAATATCGTTTTAAAAAAGCACTATTATTTCAAGCATAATATTAGTGTCAAAATTGAAAAGCTGCATTATAACCAGTTACATTAGTCCCTTTTATATCTGAAAACTTTTACATTAGTAAATGGTCTGGTGACTCCAAAAGAAAAAGTATCCCAGAACATTACTATATAAATTGTGGTCTGAGAAGCAGCAGCTAGACATCTCTTTAGAAATGCAGCATCTGAGGTCCAACCGGAGACCCAGAAATCAGAATGTACATTTTAAAAAGAACATTAGATGATTTCTATGTAAACTGAAGTCTGAGAAGCACTGATCTAGACTCCTAAGGAGGTCATGGCCCAGAGCCCTCTACCAAGACAGTATCCAAGCACAGTACAGTAGGCAAATAATACACATGTAAATACT
The DNA here is from genome assembly GCF_000696425.1 of Galeopterus variegatus. Classification (NCBI taxonomy): domain Eukaryota; kingdom Metazoa; phylum Chordata; class Mammalia; order Dermoptera; family Cynocephalidae; genus Galeopterus; species Galeopterus variegatus. Next base: position 447,153 of record NW_007726643.1, on the reverse strand, counting down.
TAATAAATAATTAGTAACATTGTATTTTTTAAATGGTCCATAAAATGCCAGGTTACTTTTCAATTTATTCAATCCAATGATATCTATGAAAAGTAAACTGTATTTATATTTATATCAAATTAATCATAAGTTGTATAGTCCCCACAGAATAAATAAAAACATGTTTCAATTTATTTTCAGGTAAAGACATAGAATTTGAGTTATGCAGAGGGACCATAAAAATTATATGATTCACCCCATTCATTTTATCAATAGAGCTATTAAACAACTTGCTTGAAGTCAGAGAATCAACGATCCTGATGACCAGTTCAGTGCTTATACTTGGAAACTATGCAGCTTATTTCCATGTTCTTGTCATGAAATGTTGTACAACTACTCATATTCTTGACTGACAAAAGCCTGGAATTGCTATATATAAAGACTTGGTTGGTGGCAATTCAACCAAGCCCAAATTTTGGAAGATTATAAATGAATATAATCTTTCTAGAGGATCATTTTTCCCATCAGGCATCAAAATGCTTAAATTTCATGCATCTTTTGCGTAAGCCAGTCTAATAATTAGTAACTGTTACTGAAGAAAAAAATAAAACAGGATTTATTTTCTCACAAATTCTATAACCCTTATTTTACAGACTAAGAAACAATATATACACAAACTGCCACTTTGAGTGCTCAATTAGTTATTGTAACTGAGAAATATGATATGGCCTTAACATATAAATAAAAAAAAAATACTGAATCAGCAATGATCTGGGGAAAGAGGTTTCACTGATAATTCACAAAAGAAGAAATTTTCAAATATAAAAAATTAATAAATAAATGACAATTAAAGGAAGAGTGAAATAATACTTTGGCAAATAACAAATTGAAACTTTAGTAATTAATCATTTCCATACATAATTGGTGAGGTACTGCCTTGTGTTTTTGGAAAAGTAAATTATTAAAATTTTCTGGAGGGATCATTTTTTTTATCATTCATCAACATCCTTAGAAAACAACATATCTTTTGCCTAAGTTTATTAATAGAAATTTGCATTAATAAATAATCATAATTTACCAAGAAATTCATTGATTATAATATGCAAAATTCAATTTTAACAATCACCTTTAATAGCAATAATATGGACATTCATCCAATAAATTATAATGTACCTTTACAGACACAACTTAATGGAGACATTAAATAAGATTTTGTAAAAGAGCGTTAATTCTACTGCAAATCTGTTCACAATAGCCAAGGCATGGAACCAACCTAAATGTCCATTAATGGATGATTGGATAAGCAAACTGTGGTATATACACACTATGGAACACTACTGTGCCATAAAAAAAGAATGAAATGCTCCCATTTGTAACAACATGGATGAACCTGGAGAAACTTATGTTGAGTGAAACAAGCAAAGCACAAAGGGATAAATACTGCATGTTATCACTTATATGTGGGAGCTAGGAGAGAAAGGAAGGAAGGAAAGAAAAACCACAGCAGTGCCGTGATCCAACAGAGGGAGGGAACATTCCTAGGGCTGCAAAGTGGATTGGGGGGGAAAGAATAGGGGGAGGGAGGTTGGGGGATAATTGGGTGAGGACAAGTGGTACAAAAGTAATTTCTGGTAATGGGTATGCCCCCAGTATGAATCTGGCCCTCAACACCTTGGGCGGGAGGGGTGACAATTAGCTTTGTATCTCATGAATATTCTCCATAAATGAAAAAAAAGAAAAAAAATACAAAGAAAAATTAAAATTTGGAACAAAATAGTAGGTCCCAAATTTTAGATACTGAGAGTAAACATTAATGTATATATTCTGGGGGTTATACTATGAATAATTTTTATTCCTTTTTTATGCTTTTTGAAATTATCTTGATTTTTATCAGTAAACATGAAATTCAGAGATAATAAATTATATATTTTTGGACAGATTAAAAAAGGAAAAAGACTCTACAAAGATGTTTGAATGTTTATATGTGTACATGTGAGAGAGATAGTAGAGAGGGAAGCAGTGTGGAGTTAAAGAAAGAATCTTAGATTTTTGTCATATGTTTAAGGCTTAATACTCCAGATATGATACAGTTTTAGTATTTTTGAGTTTTAGTATCTTCCCCCTTTTTTTAATTTGAAATACTTTACATGGTTATCAAAGCATTTTATATAATATGATTAGGTTTGGATTTATAAAATGAAGCAAAAAGTACAATTATCTATATAGTCAAAAGTGAAAGACAAAAATTTAAGTTTTTGAAAGAAAAACTTATTTAAAACCTTGTTTAATTTCAATATAGGTGTTTCTTTAAAATGTGCTACCTAAACTAACATATGATGGATTTATTATTTTAAGTAATTAGTAAATATTTTAAAATAAAAAAATGTTTCATTTCACATTAATCATATAAAGATTACATTTTATTATTCCAGTATGTGATTGCATTTTATTTCATGTAAAAATATAGTAAATTTCTTAACATCAAAGAAAAATGATGTCACATTGAGATGCTCCATGTTTACCCTGAGCTGCCACATTCCTGCCTGTAAAATTCCTTATACATCTGCCTTAATATGGCCTTGGTCTCAAAAAGAGACATCATAGCAGTTTTGCAAATTTTTGTGGCTGTATCAAAGACTGCAACAAGAGTACTTCAAAAAGTTCATGGAAATATTCATATTATCTTTTAATTCTATTTTCCACAAATTTTTTGAAGTACCCTTGTATTTGTCCTGTGTTTACAGCAGTGAAATGCCTGCTTTTTAGCTAGGTACACAGTGAACCAACTATATTTCTGCTGTAGATTGATGTCCCCCCAAAACTTAGTACCCACTGTTACAGTGTAAAGAGGGTGGGAAATCCTATCATGGTAATTGAGAGGTGAGGCCTCGAAGAGGAGATTGGACTGTAGGAACATGCCATAGTGAATGGATTAATAATGGTGGTCAGGGGGCTGATTCTTTTTTTTTTTTTTTTGTCTTTTGTCTTTTTTCCGTGTCCGGCAACAGATCGCAACCCTCAGTGTTGCCCCCGTACCGGACCGGGGACCGGCAACGGGATCGCAACCCTCGGTGTTGCTCCCGCGCCTCGCTCAGCCAGTGAGCGGGAACCGGTCTATATGTGGGATCCGAACCCTCGGGCGGGAGCGCCGCTGCGCTTCCCAAGCGGCGCACTATCCAGTGCGCCACCGGGCCGGCCCAGGGGGCTGACTCTGAGAGCTTTAAAAGGAGAGCCCCTCAGAGTCTCTCTCTCTCTGCTCTGCCATTTTCTGCTATGTGAGAGCCCTGCATTGCTGTAAATCCACTACCAAGACCCTCACCAGATGTGTTCCCTTTGGTCTTCCCAGCTTCCAAAATTGTTAGCAATAAATTTTGTTTTCTTACAAATCTCCCAGTTCCAGGTATTTTGTTATAAGCGACAGAAACAAACTAATACAATTTCTCATCTTCCATTGCAGCTAGGTGTTGCCATGTGACTAAATTCCGGACAACAGAACGTATATTGAAGTGATGTGAGAAAATTCTAGGAAGTTTCTTTAAAGGGTGGATGCTTCTTTAAAGGAGGAATACTTCTCATTTTTTTTCTTTATAGTTAGATGATGGTCAGGCTTGATGTTTGGTGTTAGAGCAGCCAATGAAGAGGTTATATGTAAGGATGACAGCACAACAAAATAGGTGTCTGCAACTACTATATAACCTTTGGAACAATTGCCTGGACAATTATTTAAAGAAAAGTGAAGTTTTCTCTCATTTAAGCCACTGTTATTTTGGATTTATTGGACCACCTGCACCTCTTTAAATGTTGCTGAGAGGAGGTAGGAAGCAGCTCTGACGACTGTCTTTAAAAACCGTTCAATTATTCAGTCTCTGGAAATTTATTTGTCCTATTCCACGACAGACTGAGCTTTGTCTTTCTATTTGTAGTTACGGCTGTTATTTTTACCCCTTCATATCTCGGCTGCAGCTCCTTAGGAAACAGGATTAGACAGATTCTGTCTGAGCAGAATAACGGAGTGAATAGCATTGTGTAATTTGCTGATATAGCTTTTCTTCCAGCTTACAAGATAAGTCTCAAGAGTACTGGCTGAAATCAGCTATAGTTCAAGAGAGTGCTTTTTATAAGGTTTTGCACGCACCTAGCACTATTGATTTATGCAGCACTCACCTCGGTACTAATTAACAGAAGTGAAAAATGTGATACTTAAAATTCCTGAGTAATCAAAATAATGCTCAATTCAGTTGTGTAATATATCGGTATGTTAAGTTATTATGATTTAACACTTAAATTATCTGCTCTAGAAAATATATTTCAATCTACTAAATGTTAGACTGTAAAACTGATTGAGAATTCATTTGCTGTGGAAATATTTTGTGCCCTTTGAATTATATTTAATAATGAGAATTAATTTCATATTGTAATATGCACGATTTACCTTAATTAAATCAGTATTTAACTATGACTTCACTTTTTAAAAAGGTAGTTAGATCAATGTGAAAGAAAAAATACTTATCTTGCATCACGATAACCAAACAATATAGGCAATATATGGTACATTAATGTTGACATCTGAATAAAATATATTAAATATATTCATTTTAATGAGGAAACATTTATCATATTATCCTCAATATACCTGAAATGGAGAGTTTATCTATTTTTCTACTTCCTTATAAAAATCATCTACATCTTTATTCTACACGACAACCCTTCAGGGTTTAATACATACATAAGATCAGTGTGTGTGGTTATTTTAATTTTCTGTTTCTAAAATAAACTTGATAAAGGGAAGAGAAAACAAACTTTGAAATGATAGATTGTAAAATCTTCATTAATGTCATACAGTTTTAGCTATGAGTTGTAGCTGAGCACTTTCAAGTATAAACTTGTAGGTATAAACAGGCTATTAATCTCCTTCTTTGCAAAAATATATGAATGCAGAATAAATACTAATGTTATTGGACATAGTTTAGTACACATGTTTGGTCAGTTGATTAGCTGCTAAGTCAGAAATTCTGATTTGGTTTACTGCACTCTTGACAAAAAAACACAAGTTAACAAGTAATTTATATTCTATTTTATTTTATCCCCAGGGAGATTTTGAACATTGCTTTCAGATAATGGTCACAGAGACTCACAGCTATTAGGCAGTCTGTGGATCCCCAGGGACGTGTGCTTGCTGGCACATCCAGGAGTGTTACTTACTTTATATACGATTGCTAAAATTCTGCTGTATTTTTCATCAGCTCTTCCTTTTGTGAAAAAGACAGGGAGAACGTAAAAGAATAAAAACTATTTTTTAAGCAAAGTGAATTTTCATTTTATAGTGCAGCTATTCTGCCAAAGAAGACTTGGGAAAAAACTATAAACTCTGGCCCTTGCCCATTTATTTAGCTACAATCTTTCAAATAGACCCAGAACTTAGTTTTAGATGAAAATGTGAAGATGAAATCCAACATGCTTTAGTAGGATTAAGTCTGGTCAATGTGGAGATTCTCTTCAAAAATCACAACTATATTTGGAGAAATGATGAATAAATACAGGAGACAGAACATAGGAAAATTATTCTTATCACATTCACTTATTCCCTTTTAAACTGGTGACTAATGATGTTTTGTAATATTAATTTGTTTTTAATGTACAACAGTAATTATAAAATAGTTCATGTTCTTACAGAAAAATTAGCCCATAGCATAAAGAAAAAAAATGAAGGAAAATTTCATACACAATACAACCACTCAGGTCATCACTGTAATCAATTTGGGATGAATTATAATGGAAATTCATACTCTTTTTTCACATGCCACAAACATTTTTATATTACTAAATATGTATCTAAATAATCATTTTGATGGCTACCGATAATGGTGCTGGCTGAGATACCATGGGCAAAAAATAAAATTCCATACCCAAAATTGATATTTACACCTGAGAGAATGAACTACTGATTCTTCCAGGATAGAAGGGTCTCCACGAGAAATAGTGTCACGCTAGGGGCTCGGTGTCAGTTTTTCTTGCTGGCATTCAGCGGCATCAATAGCTCTATAAGCCTTGGTAAGCAGGGAGATTATGTGCTGAGCCCTTGTTACCCTCTATCTCCACCACTATGAGCACTCCATTCATTTGCCCATCATGCCAGTTCTGGGGTGGCCAGTGTTGAAGATTGGCTAAAATCAAGTGGATAAGTAATTTTGTTTGTTTGGTGTGTTTTTTAGTGGCTCTTAAGTGGAAGATGCTTTCTTGAGGGTATTATCGTATAATAGAAAAGATACTCTCACTCATTTTCTACTCCCATGTCCATCCATATGCCTTTATTCCAGAACTTCTTATCTCCAGTCTCCCAATTTTTCTGCTTCTACGACCCCAATCAGCTGATGAAGCCATTTGCCACTGCTCAATAATACATATGTGTTCTAACCTCTGGCCACTTCTTATTTTACCTAAAGTGGATAACCAAGTGTATTGCTTCCATCTCCATCTATTGAGAATATTTTCCCTCCCCACCCTTTCAAGGTCATTCTGGAAAGTGCCTATTACAGCCATGTTCATTTCTAGGCTTTTTCTATATTCGGAATTGAAGGCAGCTGATCAATATTACGTTATTCTTCCTCTTTCAGCCGGTCATTCAAGACCTCTTATAAAGCAATAGATGTGAGCTGAGAAAAGACCAAGTTTGCACTGGTGGTGAGTGAAATAGGAGTTGGAACTGCTTGCTCACTAATTTTTGAGGACCAATATGAGAAGAGTGTCAGCTCAACTCAGAAGATGAGGTGGGTCCTAAAGGAGCTAACAGCTGGGGACTGTCTGCTCACCACACCCCTTGCTGCTACTCAGCGAATCATTTATGAAGAAAGATCACAGTGGCGCATCACCATATCTGTGAAATGTTATAAACTATTTTGCTATCTAAGCTAATGCCACCTTTATTCTTTCAGACTGAATTTAAACTCAGTTTTTCAAGCACCAGTTACTCATGTAATTTAATTATGATTGAAATTTAGACCTTGATTAGAGAGAATTTAACAATATTGAATCTTTCCAATCAGGATGATGACATGGCTCTATTTTGCCAATTTTTCCTTTGCTCTCAATAGTTTAATTTTTTTATACTGTCTGTATACATTTCTTACTTGGTTTATTCCTCTGTTATTATTTCTGTCCTCATAAAATATTTTGTATTGGTCATTAATTTAAAATAAAAAGTTATTAATTCTGGTTTATCAAAGACAAAGTTCATAAATTCTATTATTATCTATATAATTTTTCTGTTTTTTTTTCTGTATTTTTCAGATAGTCAATCATATGATCTGCAAAGGAAGATATTCATATACTGAGCTATTCTTACATAAATAGAATAAACCCTACTTGATCATAGTGCATCTTGTTTACACAATATATA
>NW_007726643.1:389588-439535 GCF_000696425.1 Galeopterus variegatus | reverse complement strand
TATATTTTCTCCTTTGATAAAACTATTAACTTTTATACCAGTTTTATATGCAAGTTGTTAAATCTTTCTTCTCTTCTAATACTGTGTACAGTATCTGCATTTTCTGTTTTTTATGTGTAGTCTTGCCAGAGACTGTTTTCAGTGCTTCTTGGACTTTTCCAGTGCCTATTCTTAACACATTCAGTGAATTTAAGTTCCTGGGGTTTTGCATAAAGCAAACTATTTTTAGACATATTTTATTTACAAATCCATATAAATTTTGTAATATATTCTATATGTTTGTTTCTTTTAATATTAAAATTGTTTCTTTTTTTTCCATGTGCATATTCAAGGAATACTGATAGTTTATGTCCTGAATGCTACCACCACCCTAGAAAACTACTAGGTATCCCTGTTTGAGAAAGCTTGATCTAATTCAGACGTCGGCTAACTCCTGCCGGTGGGCCAAGTCCTACCTGCTGCTTGTTTCCACTAAGAATGTTTTATTGGAACATAGCCACACCTGATCATGTACATATGTCTATAGCTGCTTTTGTGCTATGGTGACATATTTGAGTAGTTGCCACAGAGTTCGTATGGCCTGAGAAGCTTGAAATATTTACTCTATATCCCTTTACAGAGAAAGTTTGCTGACAATGGATATATTTATTTATTCAGAATTTTTTCCTTTATTATATTTCAAAATGTAATGTTTCCCTGTTTTCTGATAAATTCTAATAAATTTTATCTGTATATTATCTCATCTTAGTTTTATTTGATTATTGCTTGATTATTGCTTTTCTAACTCCTGAGTTTTTTCTTTTTTTTTAAATGTTTTGCTTTTTATTATGCTTTCTCATTTTATGGAATAAGATTCTCAATGCTTTTAATTTTTTATTGTGTACAAATTTAGCCTCAATAGATTTTTGGTATAGTAATTTCTCATTTGATTTTATGCAAAATAGTTCAAAATTTCCATGTTAGTTTTTTCTTTGGTCCAAAAGAATTTGGAAAAGTGTTTTCCACAAAATAATTTGATTATTTAATTTAATTTTTTTCTTTTATTTTCTAATGTTGTTGAACTATAATCTAACAATAATACCTGTACAAAATACTCCTTTGAAATGTATTAAAGTTTTCCTTATGGGCTATGATGTCATTTCAGTAATATCCTAAGAATATTTGACAAGATTTTGAGGTTCCTGGAGGGGACAAATTTGGAAGTACATCTCTTTAATTATTCTATTTGATTACTTTCGTTAAACATCTCTGAAGAAAAAACTTGGCCTTTTAAAATGGACTATAGCTTTGTTAGACTGAGTTGAAAAAAACTTTATGGGATTAGTATTGCGGACAGACAAAGATAAAGATGAATTTGTGAATTTAACATGTCTGTATATTGCCAAATCCACATTAAGAAAAATGCAGAATGATGGCATGCCTATGGAAACCTCTTATTTTTCATTCTTTTAGGATCAGAAACCCACCATTTCATGATGCCATTAGGGCATCAGGCTGCCAAGAAAATATAGTTCTCTCTCTGACTACAGTAATCTTGAATTAATAGAAAACCTAGATTCTGGTACTGAATCTTTGAACCTATCTTAAATACATTTGGATTGACCCTCTGATTCTTCAGTAATTGATTTAAATAAATCTCAGTGAGTTCATAGCCAACATTTAATTTGAATCTATGCCACATGAAACAGGGGCTAACCTGGGGAATGATCTTTCTTCCCTATTTCTTTTATTAGCAAAATAAAAAGGCAAATGTCTCTTGAGCATAAATTGTTATTATATCCACTAAGTCTAGTTTCTGCTACTTAAGAATTTTATGAGAACCTGGCTAATCAGCTAAGGACAATTACTTTTTACAAACAATAAAAATCTAAGATTTCATATAGGTACTCTAAAAAGTTGTAACTAATTGAAACAATAATATGGAATTTATATATTAGTAGTTATAATATAAATATGTAATAGCCAAAGACCACAATACTTTACTTTGTTAATCTATCTTTTGAAATGAAATATAATAAGTATTGTGTAGAATTGATGTCACAGAGGCAAACATTTACAGAAATGAATTAAGAATTGCTTTTTGTTAAGGAAATTTGCAACCACAGATGCTGGAAATAACTTTCATTCTTAAAATGTCTGATACAAAATTATTTTTATTTGTATTTTAATAGAGTTCACAAGGATTGTTTTTATTTCAGAAAGGATTTCAAATTTCCTTTCTTCAGGAGATAAAGTATTTAATCACCACTTACTTTTACTTGAAATCAGTGAATAATAATGCTGTATAATTTGGAAAGGCAATTAAGAGAGAAAATATGCCAAAAATCAGTACAAACCAGAACTCTTGCCAGTAGAAGACAGATGCAATGCAAAATAATTTTATTATTTTAAAATATAGAAAGTAGTATTCAAATTAAGAATCAGTCTATGGAAAAATCAATATTTGAAAAATTAATTAGCTTTTAGGGGTGCCTAGCACCTCCTTAATATCCTGCAGGGTAATTTATCAGCTACTCCTAGAAAAAAATCTGTAATGAGACACAAGGCCTTTCAATGTTTATTAACTTAATATTTTTAAATGCTCTTTTAAAAAAAAAGAAAAAGAGCATGGACTATTTTTTAAATTAATGCTTCACAATTTATCATACTTAGGAACATCCACCTTCTCAAGATCTGTTCTAGTCTTTGACTTAACTTTAAAATATGTGGTCATTTTACTTTCTCCATGTATGCAGAAATATTTTCAACAGATCACAGTTTTTTTTTTTTTTTAAGTGATAGTTTTTGGTTTAAAAATATGTACAATAGTTTCTTAAAGAAAAAGAAAGACCAAACTTGAATTGTTTAAAATACCATGTCTGTATAAATTAAAGTAATTTAAGTAGCAATAACTCCCTAATCATCTCAAATACGAAAAATAATTTTTATTTTATTGGTTATTTTAACTTTTATCCAGATATTTGCATCATGGGCATAATAAACATTTAATTTCTCTTTACATTGCAAATTAACAGAAGGTTTTACCATAGGCAAGGAGTTGTTTACATGATGAACTACCAAACATGCTTCCCAGAATTTTAAGGTGTTCAGTAACATTTTGCTCTGGTTTGTAAAGTGTCTCAAAAGAATGGACCACAATAAAAGGGCAAAGAAACTAGGGGAAAAAAAGAGCGAGTTATATTGGAAAGATTCATAGAGCCCTCAAAAGTATTGTTTTCTTAAACTGCACAAATTTTCTCTCCTACTTTTAAAGGATCGTTGAAAGTTTTATCATGCTAGTAAATTGGAATGAAAACATTACTCAACTTACATTGCTTGATACCATTAATTTAAAGAGCAAAGAATCATATATTTATTCTACTCCAGACATAAATTCTTTTCAAATTAATGTGTATGAAAGAAATTCTTTCCTTGAATGAGATACCCCAGAGTGATCTCTATTTAGGAGATTTCTGTAATGTATATGAATTTCGTATATAATACATTGTAAAGTTGCTTTTTTTGAGGAAATAGCTGTTTCAACATTCTGTTTCACATACATGAGTGACCCTATGTATGGGCTTATATGATAGACAGTGTCACTAGTAATTTTTGTGAGTAGGCCGCATTAGGTGGAATCATTTTTAGATTTTCAGATACAAATCACGAACATGTGATTAAAAAACTTGTCAAACCTAAAGCTCTACAGAATATATCAGTACACAGAAAAAACATTCTTTAAAATAGGTAATGGGCAGGGGAACTTACTAAGGATTCTAATTCTGAAGTCTGGCATTTAATGTGCAGTCCTTGTAGAATATAATTTTGAAAAAATCTTATCCCCATAAACACATTACTTCAGCACCATGTATGACTTTTTTTTTTTTTTTTTTCAATGCTGGATTTTATTACACTCAGCAAGGTATTTCTTTGTTGGCTTTACAGAATAAAAATCATTAGATATAGAAGGGAAAAAAAGATAAAAAGCATGTTTAAATTCCAGAACAAAATATGAGTATTTATTAAGACAATGTTGGGAATAGCTAGGGTTCAAATTTGTCCCCAAAAGTTTATGTATTGGAAACTTGATCTTCGTTGGAACAGTGTTAAGAGGTGGGAAATCCAATTATGGTGTTTGAAAGGTGGTGCCTTTAAGAGGTAATTAGAGTGTGAGGACTGTGCTTGTGAATGGATTAATCCATTCCTGGAATAAGGGGGATGATTCTGATGACTTTGTAAGGAGGGAAAGTGAGAAGGTTAGCTCTCTCTTACTTAGGCCATTTCTCTTGTGATGTGACACCCTGAGTTGCTGTAGAGAATCACCACCAAGAAGAAGGCCCTTTTCAGATGTGTTTCCTGGACCTTGAACTTCCCAGCCTCCAAAATGTGGAGTATACTAACATTTATAAAGCAAATGTATTTCACAGGGCGTAATTTCTAAAGCCCTGTATTTTCAGGTATAACCTAAATTTTTACAATTACATATAGAAATGTTAAGCTTGCAAAAGACAGGAAAATTTCCCCAGGCTAAAATCTCTGATGTAGATAAAGAATTGTGGGCTCACTTGGGAGAGTGCGGTTCTGGGAGTGCAGCGGCACTCCCACTGCGGGTTCGAATCCTATATAGGGATGGCCGGTGCGCTCACTGGCTGAGTGTAGTCACAACAAAAAGGACAAAAAAAAAAAAAAAAAGAATTTTAATGTAGCAAAATTGTGTGCTCAAGGACAGACGTCCTTGGAGCAGGTTAACCTAAAGTTACTTTATTGTTATGTAAAAAGACCGAGGAACTTGCTGTAGGAAAAGACAGTATTTGTTAAGAACAAGCTTTTGTTGGATCAACTTAACCTTTTGCAAATTGCATTATGGAATGTCACTTTGTTATTTCACTGATGTTACCAGTCTCCATTGTTAAACTATACTTAGCCATAATTCCACCTATGTTCCTTTTCTGTAACTTTCTGGCCTGGAGAATAAATACTGAGAAAGAACCCCAGTCTGGTGTTAATTTCCTGAGGAGGAATGCCTCTCTCTTGAGGGTTCCTGGAAGTTAACCCCTTCGAGTTTTCTCACTGCTCAGAAGTAATGGGCTTTGAGTAATCCTTTGTGTCTTCATCACCCAAGAGGAGAGAGATGACAAAGAGTGCAGCACAAAAAATTTTGAAATTTATTTCAAAAGCTAAGTAAATTTTGTTTGTTTATAAATTACCTGTTTCAGGAATTCTATTATAGCAACAGAATACAGGTTAATGCAGGAACACTTCCTATAATTTTTCTAAATGGAAAAGCCTTGTAATATGTATTTAGGGATGTGTGTATGTATGCATGCATGCATATATATTTACAGGGGTTTGAGATGGAGGCAAAGGAGAGTGGAAGACGAATCAGACAGATTAAGAAATGATTTTAAGAGCTATGAATATTGGAATTTACATTGACTATGAGCAAAGGTCAACAGGAAGATCATACAAATAGAAATGAATAGCCAAAGGAAATATCAAAGTAAGTCACTGAGAAGAAGGAAGGAAATAGTCAGAACAATCTTGTGTATATGCAGTTTCACTCTTTGTGTATCTAGGAATGTTGCAGTTAGAGAATATATTGACTTAAAATCCACTGTCTACAATTTAGAATTATTCATAGAATTATACCTGGTTATTTATCTAAAATTATTTTTACTGCACAAAGAGCTCTTTATTGGTATTATATCCCTATTGCTGATGTAACAAATTACCACAAATTTAGTAGTTTGAAAAAATCAATTTTTTCTTACACTTCCATCGGTCAGGAATTTGACACTGGTCTCACTGGACTAAAATGAAGGTGTCAGTAAGCCAATATTTTTTGGGAAGCTCTAGGAGAGAATCCATTTCTGTGCTTTTTCCAGCTCCTAGAGACCACTTAGGTTCCTTGATTCATAGCCATTTTCTCCATCTTCAAAGCCATCACTGTAGCATCTTTTCTCCTTTTTGAACTCTGCTTCTGTTTTCACATCTCATTCTGTGACTCTGACATTTCTTTGAACTACCAGGATAATCTCCCCATCTCAAGATTCTTAACTTAATCCCATCCACAAAGTTTATTGTGACATGAAAGATGATAAATTCATATGTCCTAGTGATTAAAATGTAGGCATCTTTGGGGGAGGCATTATTCAACCTACCACCCCTCTACACCCCTTTTATTCTCTCATTGTACCCAAACATTATCTCTCATAGCAGTCAATACTGTTTATCTCTCACAGCAGACTCCATGAGGGATGTAGACTTTTAGGTTTAGTTCACCGTTTTATTCCCCAGTGTGTGGTACAGTCCCTGGCATATATCAAGCACTCAGTAACTATTTCTTTCTGTGTGTGTGTGTGTGTGTGTGTGTGTGTGTGTTACCGTGATTTTATATTTATTATTATTATCATATTAATAATTACAAATTGCAATCTTTCTTGAATGGGCAACCAAATTATTTCCAGAATTGAGACATCCTGATTCCCAACCAGATACTCTATCTACAATAACATATTGCTGCCTTTTCAACCGGTATTATTATTTTTACGTGTATTATTCTGAAAGTAGTTTCCATAGATTGGTTTCACACCTAAACTAAATAAAATGCCTTCTTTGCTTTAGCACAACTGAGAAGTTGCTACACACTTGTATATAATCTACATAAAATATTCTCTGGTTTAGATTGTAGTTAAACTGGACAATGACAAATGGTAGAGAATTTAGTCGCTTACTCCTTTTTATTTCTCATGCTTTAACAAGGAAAGAGAAATCATGCCATGTTAAAGAAATTGCAACTTGTTTTGTAAGACATATTCTGGAAACTTTTTAAAAGTGAATTAAAAAATCAGTTTCTTATACATTTTTTAATCACTTAAAATTAGGTGACATTAAAGTATGCAAAATAATATACTTAGAATCTATTTAAAGGTTTAAGATAATATGCCCCTTTTATATATCTGTAGTAAAGTGAATTTTTATGTAAAAGAAGACTAGTCCAAAAAGATTGAGATCCCTTTAATATAGAAGGATGAAATGCACCATCCACGGGTTGCCATGGTTTCAGATTAGCAGAAAAATGAAATTGGAAGGTCACCAATAAGTTTGGAGCATATTATTTTTTACATAAAGAAATCATATCATGCAGTGAACAAACCTAACGAGATTTAGAACAATACAGGCACTTTGAAAATTACAAAACCATTAGTCAATACTATATTAAGCTGATTTATTACCCTCTAGTGCCACAGCCTTTTAGCTACTGATGGGGATTCAGTTAAGAAATGAGATTATGACTCCTTTCTTGAGGCTTTCACACATTACTTTCTCAACAACTAAAGCAAATTAAACAATAAATCATTGTTCATATCACTTCTCAACTAATATATAATCTAAAAGGTGGATATTAAGGTTGAAAATGGTTTTCCCCTCCCCTGTATCAAAATTCTGTTCAGTCACTTTTAGTCAAATGGTGCAGAAGGCTCTTTGATTGCAAAGAAGAAAACCCAATTTGAGCTAGGTTAAAGAACAAAAATAAATTTATTAGAAGGACAATACTCTCCTAAATCACATTCTAAAAGTTTCATGACCAGTCTTCAATATAAAAATTCCAAGGATATTATTGCTTGCCTCTCTGTGGGTACCTTCTTGGGTCACATGCCTCCTTACTCCATGAATCGTGCATTTGACTAGGTAAGGAAGGTCTAATGATTGACTTTGATTCACTCAATTACCCTCTTGCTCACCTCTCTGAAAGGATCAGGATGGCATTTTTTTAGCAAAAAGGGTGTGGTAGGTAGAATAACGGCCCCTCTAAAGATTCCCATGAACTAACTCCTGAAATTTATAAATATATTAGGTTACATAGCAAAGAAGAATTTAACTGGCAGGTGAAATTAAGGTTGCTAATCAAGTGACATTAGAATAGATAATTCTGGTTTATCAAGGTGTGCCCAATGTAATCCCAAGGTTAAAAGTAGAATAAGAAAGCAAAAGACAGAGAACAAGAAGTGATGATGGAAAAAAGGGGCACAGAGATATTATACTGCTGGTTTGAAAATCAAGATAGGGAATCATGAGCCAAGAATGAGGCTAACCTCTAGAAGCTAGAAAAGACAAGGAAATGGATTCCCTCCTAGAGCCTCCAGAAGGAACACTGCCTGCTGACACCTTGATTTTAGCCCAGTGAGACCTGACTTGTGCTTATGACCTATAGAAAATGGAATAATAAATTTGTGTGGTTTTAAGCTGCTATGTGGTGATTTGTTATGGTAGCAATTGAAAACTAATATAAAGACAGCACAAATATAATTAGAGAACAATTTTTATAAGCAAAGCAACAACCTTATTTTGCCAGCTATATATATCTCCTTTCTAAACAAAACACTTACTGTTTTTAGTTTTCTTTTTCATGAGGTTGTCATTGGAGGAAAATGTAGCTGATTAGTGAGTGTATGTCCACCCATCATAGCTATTATAATTTATGTTGCTAAAAGTCTCCTTTCATAGGAGAAATTATTCTGATGCTTTGAATTTTTTTATTCTTGTTACATGAATTAAATGATATTCATTTTTGATAACTTGGTCTTAAGCTTTGTATGAACTCTATATGATATAGATGTTGTTTCTCTCAATAATGAGGCTAATGTTTTCCCAGTTTATTGTTTTCGTTTAAAATACTCAGACCGCTCTTTTATGTTTTATAACGTCTTCAAATTGCATACAGGACACTTAAAATGCATTCCTCTTTACTTTTGTAAACAGATCTTCTTCATTGAATTTCCTTTTGTTTTAAAATACCTGATTAGTCATATGTTAAAATAAGTTATTACATATAGCTATCTGGCCTCTCCAGGATTGTTTAGGGCCTGTGCTTTCCTTGACCCTTGACTTTACAGAGTTTTTAAGGAATAGAAGTTTATAAGGAACAACTATATGCAAATAAACTTATAGTGGAAGTTATATTAGGATAACATTTACTAGTAAGCTGAATTGCAGTTTTACACAATATACTCAGATTTGACACAGAAATGTAGCTTCTTTGTTCCCTACTGAGAATAAAAAAAAAATCTTCCTAGGAAAAGACTTGTTATTAAATGTTCTCAGCACAAAAATATAAGTATGTGAGATGATGCATATGTTAATTAGCTTGATTTCGCCATTCCACAAAGAATACACATATCAAAATATCTACAATTTTTATTTGTCAATTAAAAATAATTTGAAAAGAAAAATTTTAGTGGCAGAACAAAAAGACTTGTTTTCTGACCACAGTAAAATTTAACCACAATAACCATATTAAGCACACTCCTGTTAATGGCCAGTATGCGGGCCTTACAAAACAAGCCAATCTGTAACAGCCGCACTCTTCTGAAAGTCTACCAGTGAACAACAGTCATATTTCAGTCATAATGCTTCTGTGGCTAAAGATCAACCAGTGCCTAAACACTCCCTTTTCTAAAATCTGCCAATCCATAAACTCCTTGTTATCGTAAAATCTATAAAAGATCAGCACTTTGCTTTGTTCAAAAAGACTGTGTTGTGCACACAGCTCTCCCTTGCTTAGCAAGAAGTAAATTCAGCTTTTTCTTTCTTCCTTTAATACTGTAATTGGTACTATCTTCCACACAAACCATCCCTATTTCAATTACTCAACCCTCTCTTTAAGGAATAAATACACACATACACAAACGCGCACACATACACACGTACACACACACAAGGGATCAAGAACAAATTTAAAATTAGCAATATATATTTTTTTTCAGTTTAGATTTTTATTATCAGTCAACCTAATTTGAGAAAAGTTTTGTCTTTTAATTTCTCTCCCTTTCGCAAAGCTGGGCATTGGTTACTCTTAAGTGAAATCAAGGAACCCTGAATTAACAAAGTATATGGGAGTGTGGATAATTTGTTCTTCTGGCATCAGGGAAGAGAGGGAATTCCAGTTCGATTGTTTTCCTGTAGATTTTTCTTGTCTTAGATGCACAGTGGCTGGTCTGTTCAGACTGGTGACCGTGTTTAATAAAGAAGTCCTGGATCTGACATCCAGAATTCACGATAGCAGCCATTTGCTCTCTACATTGCAACCCCTCTGTTTACCTTTGGATCCATGGGCCCTCTTAGCATCTCTGAGTCTTCTTGCTAGGTCACTTATCACACACCTGGTCTGTGTGGAAACTCAAGGTTGTGCCAGAAACAAGCTGCTTCGGGCTCATTTATCTAGACATCACCCTTTAGCAACAGTGTGCTGTTGCTGTACAAAGTGTTGGATTTGGTCTAGAGAGAGGTTTTTCAGCTATGACCCGGCTTTCATTTTCCTACAAACTTTACCCAGGGAACTATACCTCTTGTGCCTGTGATGTTTTCACGATCTTCCATACTTATCGTGGTGTTTCAAAGTGCCCCCTCCCCTGGTTTCCACCCATTTGTGAGTAGACTGAAGACAGTTGTGCCTAACTTTTTCCTAGTACCTCTGTCTTCCATTTCCCACAAACCACTGGGGAAGAAGGGTAAACTTACCACTCCTTTTATAACACGAATTTGCTTCGATTGTATCTTTCTTCTTCCCTATAAAAACTAAAATTTACAGCTCAGTAGGGTGAAAGTTTTATTTTTTTCTCTGAAAGATGGGTTAAATCTATGATTTAGTCATCCAAGTCCACGTCTCAATGTTATTGGAACCTAAGGAAATTTAGAAAATCCTTTTCTTTCTTGATAAAACTTGGATTTTAAGATTATTATCACGTTTTTAACTCAAAGAAAGTTAATTTTGGATTTCAAAAGATGCCTATTGATCACCTCTTTCTCTTTGTATTCCTGTTCTAACAATCCCAATTTTTCCCAAGTCAAATCAATGCCTCTGAATAAGAAGAAGTTATAAGCATAGGAATGTAAAAGATAAATGAAAGTGTGTGTACTTTTTAGAGCCCATTATATCCAAGATATGTAGATACAAAGTTTTTGACAAAATATTGCAAATATTTTCAAAATGTATTCCTATCTAATAGTTATGGTTTGAGTGACTCAAGGTGTTAAAGTCTATAATAGTTTATAATAGTTTTTAACAGTTTAATGCACATATGGTGATTGCTCATAACCCCAAAGATTTGGCTACCCAAAGGTCACGTACAAGGGATTCTTCAAAAAGTTCATGGAAAGATTTGTATTATCTTTTTGTGTGTGTGTGACCGGTAAGGGGATCGCAACCCTTGGCTTGGTGTTGTCCGCACCAGTGAGCACACCAGCCATCCCTATATAGGATCCAAACCCACCTGCACTTCCCAGCTCCGCACTCTCCCGAGTGAGCCATGGGGCCGGCCCTTGTATTATCTTTTAATTATATTTTCCACAAACTTTTTGAAGTACTCTTACATTCTTCACCTCCAGATGCCACGAATACCTCATACTAATTAATATGCACTTGCCTATGAGGCTGAAACCCGATA
Source organism: Galeopterus variegatus (assembly GCF_000696425.1). Classification (NCBI taxonomy): domain Eukaryota; kingdom Metazoa; phylum Chordata; class Mammalia; order Dermoptera; family Cynocephalidae; genus Galeopterus; species Galeopterus variegatus. The sequence goes on along the minus strand of NW_007726643.1, from coordinate 428,109 downwards.
GACCCTTAACCTAGTTACCAGGTACATATTTTAATATAGTGGGTTAGTAGGGTCAGAAGGAGGCAGTGATTCAAAGGGATAGTTACCTAGCAACCTACAAAGAGAAATAATGTAGGGAAAAGTTAAAGAGGTTTCAGTGGCAAGTGCTTTCTGTTGATCAGGATTAAGTAAATATAAATAAATAAAATATGAAGTCTATACACTGCAACACTCAGCCAAAATAATAGACTGGAGTGAATTATTGTAGTTACATAATTAATCATTAAGTGCAGATATCCATGAAAAGTGCCAAGTCTTATCTTATACTATCTTAGGTTGTTCGGTTGATTTAGGGTACCAGCAGCAACAACCACAAGCATTTACTGAATGCTTATCCTGTTCCTGGCGCTTTTCCAAGTGCTGTAAGCATCTTTAATACTTACAATGTTCCTGCAGAGTAGTTATTATTATCATCTCTATTTTACAAATTAAAAAATTGAAACAAAAGAGGTAAAATAGTTTTTACAAGGACACACAGATTGCTTGACTTTTGATTCATGCATTTTGACTTAATGCTCTTAATGTGTAAACCATATTTCTCCATAGCTTCCAATTTGGATGGTGGAGAATTGTAGATTTGAGTTTTCTCAGGTATGATGAGGTGGTTATGCATGCAGCATGATGGTAGTCTCTCTGAGTATTTTTCTTAATTATTGTTATTCCACAGAACACTTCATTCGCCTTCATTTGGACACACAGAAACTATTCCACAAAATTTATCATATTGAGAGTATGACAGTCTGCAAATCATGGTGTTGGATTTTAACAAAGATAAAAAGCCTCAAAGACTCAATCCAAAACTTAATGGATTACAGCACATATGTCAGAAGGCTTCTCTGTCTGGGGCCTTAATCTAAAAGAACTATTGTTTACCCCTTGGGAATACTAACTGGGAACTGACTCAGGATACTGCCATTTACATTGCTATTTTAAAGAGTTAAGAAGTTCTCTGTGCCAGATGACAAGCTTCTGGCTTCTGTCATTCTTTCCTTGGCCCAAATAACTGCACTTCTGTGGAAAACAAGACTGTGCCACATTTCAAGTTTCTATGCAGAATCTTGAGAGGTTGGGAGACAAAGGAGAGGACATATGCCCTGGCTGATGAAAACTATATCCCACAATGTCTTATACAAACAATTTCGTGAAAAAATGTCCACTAATGATAGCTTTTCTTTTCCATAGTATGGAGAGTTCTGAATATCACACACACACAAAATTGAAACAATAAAAATAACAATAGAAATAAAACAACAAAAGAGAAAATAAAAAAGAAAAATATACCTTGCTTCACAGTAAGTTTATAAAGAGCAGACATATACATGGACACAAAGTATTACAACATATTTTACTTGGGGCATTTTAATTCATTACAAACAATATTGAACAATAGTGAGAGATATGTAAATTTTAAAAAATGGTACAATTTACTTGAGGTTTGTGAAGGGATTTAGAATTTTAACCTAAATTGAGCTTTTCCTTTGGGCCGGCCCGGTGGTGCATTGCTACAGTGCACTGCTTGGGAGCATGGTGGCGCTCCCGCCGAGGGTTCGGATCCCACATACAGACCGGTTCCCGCTCACTGGCTGAGCGAGGTGCGGGCGCAGCACCGAGGTTTGCGATCCCGTTGCCAGTCCTGATCCGGTACGGGCACGACACTGAGGGTTGTGATCCATTGCCGGACACAAAAAAAGACAAAAAAAAAAAGGAAAAAAAAAAAAAAAAGAATTTTAACCTAAATTGGCACTTAGGTTATAACCTTATCTCTAAATAATTATATAAACTAGTATGAAGTTTTGACAAAACCAAATAACATAATTGTAAATCTCTGATAGAGAAATAACTTATTTACCCATCAATTCAAGTTGTACTTATAAATTTAGTAGATCAAAACGAAGGAGTGACCTATTAAAAACAATAGTATTTATTGTTCATTAAGTGTCCACTGACTGCCACAAATTACAATTATCTTCTTAATTCTCCAATAATTCTAAGATGGATTTATCCACTCAGTTTTACAGATAAAACTGAGGTCTTGAGCTATAAAGTAGCTTCCTCAAGATTACTGTCAAGTAACTAACAGAGCCAGGATTCAAACTCAGACCCATCTGACAAAATATCATTAGTATTGGTAAAATGACTTACTATATATAGACAAAGAAGAACCATTTATTGGTTCTAAAAGTAAATCACTAAAAAAAGAGGTGTAAAGCCCTATGAATATTTTCATCCCAATAAAAAATTCTGATTAACAACTAGATTAACCTAGATTTCATAGCCAATGAGAAGAAATCAAAACAAAAACAAAACAAATACCAGCAAAAAAAAAAAAAAGAAAAGAAAAGAAAAAAAGAAACAGAGGTGGGTGGTGCAGAAAAGAAATGCCAAGTGGGCTGAGGGTGATTTTTACGTCAAATCTATCACCAATCAAGTTCAACCTGAGAAATAATATTAGAATGATAGAATGTCCTTCCTTGGGGCCTTGAGCATAGAACAGGGCCTGGAATATAAGAGGAACTCAAAATCAATAATTTTATTGTTGTTGTTGTTGCCATTTGCTGTTGCAATTGTTAGTATGTTCAGAGAGGATTGGGACAAGGGAATAAAATAAAAGATAGGCAAATATTTTTACATCTGTCTTTGTTTTTTGTTCTGTTTCCATCTGCAACACATTGAGTTAAAAAGAGGTCTAAACTTTCAATTGCCTTTTGATGAATTTCACTTCAGTTTAATAACGGGGTGAGCACATGTAAATAATTTTGAAAAGGATTTTGGTAAATTAATTAATCTAGTTCAAAAGACATTCAAAGACAGGGAGATAGTGGGGTGGAAAGAGTGGCACATCCATGACTTGCAATACTGAAAGGGCACCACTATTCCAGGGCTAGAGAGAATGTGATTTAGTGTAATTCAAGAACTGTGTTTGGCTCTTCTTTAAGACAAAACTTCCTGTGTCCAAGTGGGCACACACACGCACACCCATCTATCCACCCACACACACACAGACACATGCACACAACACAGAGATTTTCTTATCAAATCTACTTAGCATACCCTTGAAAACTTTCTAATAACCTTTAGTTCAGTCAGACATAATATGGTAGAAAGAAGGCACTCAGATGACCATGCGGTATGGAGTCAGATAGCCTCTGAATGGCTTCCCTCCCCGGCACCAGCTTTCTTACTCTAGAAAACTAGTTTTCTACATTACAAAATAGTTGTAATACCTCCTTCATCTAGTTGTTTTGATGGCTAAATGTAATAACATGTGTAAAATATCTAAAATCAGTATTATCAATAAGTGGTATGTAATAAAACGATGATGTTATGTTTGTTGGCTTCTGAAGCCAACTCAGTTAATTTTGCTACCCCTACCTTTGTTTCCCCCACCAAAAATGAGTCAGACTTAAATTAAAATGACTCCATTTCTCAGAGAGAAGAATTGCTCAGTCTTGTTGGCACAGATTAGATCATATTATTTCAGCTGAAATTTTCAGTTAAAGATGAAGATCACAGCACGGGTGGGTAGGGTACCTGTTTTCATCTTCCCTTCCATATATTAGGAAGGAACAAGTGTGAACATTTCAGATGCCAAGAAAATGTAAGGATAAAAATTAGGCCACTGGAAATTACCTCCTTCACAATCTCTTCCTTCTATGTTTCCATTACCACACTCTTTTTTGGAATTTTTTCCAGCCCCCTGCCTTTTTCTCATTCTCTTTTTTTTTTTTGACATTTTTTTGCATTGAAAGAAAATTGTTTATATATATATGTGGCATACAGAATCAAATATCAATACATATGTGCAATATGTGGTGATCAAATCAGGAGAATTAGTATACTCATTTTTACAAAATGTATTTTTAAAAAATGTAATCAATCTTCGTGACCCTTAACTAAATTCTCACTACCTCCTCATCGTCCCCCTCTCCCTTTCCCACCTCTAATAACCATAGTTATGTTCTCTTTTTTTTTAAAGTTCAATGAATTCTTGTGATTCTCTCTCTCTCACATACACACACTCTCTCTCTGTCTCTCTCGTTCTCTTTTCTTTCTTTCTTTCTTTCTTTCTTTCTTTCTTTCTTTCTTTCTTTCTTATCTCCCACTTATGAGTGTAGACATGTGATATTTCTCTTTCTGCACCTAGCTTGTTTCACTTATCATAATTTTCTCCAAGCTCATTCATGCTGAAATGGCAGAAATTCTTTTATTTATTTATTTATTTTTTTTTATGGCTGAGTAGTATTCCATTGAGTATATACACCACATTTTCTTTATCCAGTTGTCTGTTGGTGGACTTTTAGGTTGATTCCAAATCTTGACTATTGTAAACAGAGCTGCAATGAATATGGAAGTGTAGGTATCCCTTTGACATGATGATTTCTATTCCTTTGGGTATATATCCAAAAGTGAAATTGTTGGATCACATGGTATTTCAATCTTTAGTTGTCTGAAAAGCATCCATACTGTTTTCCAAATAAAAGTCACCATGGTCAAACGTATTTAGGAGATGCTTCTTTAGACAAATTTACATAAGTGTTGTGTTTTTCAGCATGGCTCATGATAGCTATAAAAAATGGCATTGAGTTTGATGTTACTCACAGAGGAACTCTGGAAGCACAGTTATTCTGTTTTGTCACTGAGGTGCAGAACCACGCTCTTTAAGACTCCACATAGCTGGGGGTAGTCTTGATATTCTCTGGTGAAAATTAAAGCACCTAACAAGAGCATGCCCCTAAATGGAAAGTCATTTTATCTGTTTCTGGAATTAAATTTAGGCAGTACCCACAGAGAGGGATAAGAGTTTTCTTAGTAATGTTTCTGGAATTAGCAATATCAAATAAACAATTGCTTCCACAAAGTTTTTCAGCAGTTGAATTTTTTTGCTGAAGAGAAAAGTAATACACAAATGGAACCAAATACCCAACTTCTAGAATTTAATAAAAAACAGAGATAAGTAAACAAGCAAAAAACACCCAATAATTACCTAGTTTATCAGAAAATAACTTACATATGTAACATTTGTAACATGTACAAACAAATGTGATATGTTAAATAAAATATATGTCTATGAACAGATGACTAATACCTTTTGCATGAAATCCTCATCATTCACTTTCTAATTTATAAATGACAATATCAATAGCCTTATTTTATATGCCATTTCATACATTTCTCACATATTAGAACGTATTCTTGAGATATATATTATTAGTAATAAAATTGTAATAAAATATATTCTCCTCCATATCGCCTGGTATTTGTTTGTATTCACCTTTTTAAATATTCCTACACAATCTTTGAGATCCAAACTGAATCACTGTAATTTAAGACAATGTCAAAGTCTCATGACTCTTGCTCTATCTGCTTCAGACCCAGTGCCATATAGCCTTGGAAAACTGGCAGAGTTTAAAGTGAAATCTATAGATGTTGACAGAGATTAATCAATGTGGTCTATACGAAGTAGATGGCTTTCTTGCTAAAAGTTATTTTTCTACTTCTGAAATATAAGACACTTCCATTCACCATTATAATCAATAGTCTTTGCAAGTGATGTAACCATGGCTACTCGAACAGGTACAATAGAACCAATTCAGCTGTATCATTTACCTGGAATATTATATGTCCACCTTCAAATGTCCTTAAATTCCACCACTATAACCACCACCCACTAAAGAAAAAAAACATGAAAAAAAATTAGTAAACCTTAAAAAGTATGCAATAAAGTCTGCTTAATTTTTCTATTATAATTTGATTCACTAAGTTGTAAGAATGATCCTGCCAGATGAAGGTTTATGCTTTCAGATATTTAGTAATAGGTGAAAGTTCTCTAGGACTACAGGGGCTGTTAGCTGAGGTAGTAGGGGGGAAAGCTTAGTGGCTTGCCTTGGAGATCAAGGAATAGGTGCACTGTTATTTATTTTTTATTGTTAGAAAACAATGTGCTTTCCCTGTCACTGGTATATATCCTTTTAAAAAAGTATTACTTGGTCTCTTAAAGTGAAATGAAGCTATTTTTCTGTCTCTCTAGTAAACTTTTGAATCTGTGTTGTGTTCAATAAAACATGTTAAAAAGAAACAAGTCTAGAAGCTGTGGTTTATTACTATTCCCATGTGTTTATGTCTACTCAACCTGGATGGCTATACACAACATATAAAGGACTTTGCTACTGTTTTTTTTAATGCATTAATATCCGAAGCTGGTAAGTTTGGTAGGTCTTCACTTGCCTAATATGTTCTATCTTTATGCATCTATATGTTCATCCATTTATTCATAATTGTGTATTATATCCCTGGGCTAATATATAATGAGATCAAAGGCACAATTTCTGTGGAGGAGGAAAGATAGATAAACCAGAACGTATTAATATACAATAATCATGTACACTTATTGAGGAGGGGTCACAGAGGAGCAGGACCTGACTTATGAGAGAAAGTAGAAGAATTAAAAAATGAATTATAAATGAGATGACACCGACCAAGGCATGAAGAATCAGAGGGCGTTAGAAAGAAGTAGACTGTTATTCCATAAAAAATGCAATTAAATGTACAAAAGCATTTTTGACAAGAGGTCCTCCCATTCCATTTCTTATTGGATTATTAGAATCATGACTTTACAGCTAATGTCACCCCTCAATTTATTCTTCCAAAAGCTAATGGAATATTTTTTTCAAAAATTAAATCTGATAACATCACTACCATAGTTACAAATTTGCAATAGCTCACCATAGACATCAGAAGAAAATGCAGTCTTGATAATTCCTGTTATGATTTTGACCCATGTTCTATTAACCTCTTTTGTGGACAGCTTTTATAGTCTTGAAATTTCATATAATGATGTTAACTTATATTGATGGACTTCTGAGAAATATTCCTATAAACTCAATAGCTGTATTTATTATAGAAATGGTAAACCCAAATATTTCTATGAATCCAACAGCTGCATTTACTACAGGAATGTTGACAGTAATGTACATTACACTATACAGTGTTCTTTCTCTGAGAACTCTTGAAAGAAATATCTCTCTGGTCTGAGTCAGAAATACTTGTATTTCTACTGAGGAACTCTTTGACTTATTGTTACGTAAATTCTGAATTATGTAAGTATTAGTTTGCCTTTTTGACTAGTCTAATGTAATGCTTAAAACCCAGAATATATCATCTTCCATGAGGAACTGTTTACAATTTTAAGACATTTTTAAAAAATTAATCTGACTATTTGCCTTTATCTTACTTCCTCATCTTAATGTATCTTGACCTAATTTTTCTCATCTATTTTGTTTTATTCCATATAGGTATAACATATGTTTTTAAAATTCACATTAAATCTTCTTTTTTTTTTTTTTTTTTTTTTTTTTTACTGACTGGTAACAGGATCACAACCCTCAGTGTTGCGCCCGTACCGCGCTCAGCCAGTGAGCGGGAACTGGTCTCCACATGGGATCCAAAGCCTCGGTGGGAGCACCTCCGCGCTCCCAAGCGGCACACTCTCCATTGCGCCACCGGGCCGGCCCCACATTAAATCTTCTAAAAATATATATTACTTAAGGAAAGGAGAAGGAAGGGAGGGAGGGAGGGAGGAAGTAAGGAAGATGAGCAAAGGAAGGGAAGGGAAAGGAGAGATAAAAGTACACAGTTCTCCCAATTTTATAACATTTAAAGGATAAAAGTAAAGGGAGAAGAGAAAAACTATTTCTCTGTACTCAACTTGTATAAGTATATACTAAGCTTCTCCACTCTGTTTATGAAATAAATATTTTATAAGACAACTTTTAAAGAACATAGGGATATCTGGACTTGGCAGATTAGCTGACAGAAATGTTTTGTTCAAAATCTCTTGGGGCATGGGGGTGGTCCATGAGTTCCATATTTTAAGTCCAGTTGATACAATAGTTGGTCACCCGACCTCCAAGATCCACTGGAAGTCACATACACTTATCCTAGTCAATTAGAACATACCAACCTCCATACAAAATGATTTCTTTGAAAATGGATTCATGACCCAAAGCTAGCTGGTCAGAGCCCTTTGGGAGAATTTTGATGGAACTGCTATTGTAAATAACAATGAGAGAATCCTAGAGCCAATGAGAGTTCTTGTGCTTTCATTTACAAATCCTTGGAATTAGGTAACCACTAAAGATGAAGGACTGAAAGCAGTAACAGAAAGTTAACTTAATGCAATTAGACTTTCTAGTTACATAAGCCAATTATTTTATTGTTTAAAATAGTTTGAATTGGATATTTGTCATTTGCAAACAAGTGTCACAACTAGCAAAACAGATACTCATGTATAGGCCATTGATTCAAGCATAGAAAAGAGTTTTAGAACCTAATAATGATAGTAATAACCAATGTTTTGAAGATGATTTTCTCCATGTTCAATGAACACATTATCTTCCACATTCTTGACATATAAACTTGGACATGGCTTTTTCACAATCTATAAAACAAAGGGCTTAAATATCAGTTTGGGAGTCTAGTGGCAGAGGCAGCAGCAGCAGTGGAACTGTGGTGCTAGAGGTGGCCCCTCCCCCTTCCTTGGACACAGGGGGAGCACTAGCCTTCAGGGTCCAATGCACCAAGTTTGGCTCAGCAGAACTTCATGTTGCTAGGGGATCATTCGATGATCACAGAGTCTGGAACAGGAACCAAGGAGGTTTAGCATAACCACCACCACACCTACTGTCAATCAAAGTCAATTCACCTCCACAGTAGCAACCAGGGCCACTCCATAGCCAACCTGAGTGTAATAGAAGAAGCAAACCCTCTACCAAATGACTAAGCATCAGCAAAAAGAATACTAGAAATACAAACAATCAAGAAGAAATGACAACACCAAAAGAATACAGTAATCCTCCAAAGTGAGAATCCATGGAATAGGGAATCCTTGAAATGTCTGAAAAAGGACTTCAAGCAATGATCTTTAGAAACCTTGAAGAAATAAAGAAAGACTCAATTAGAGAACATAACAAAACCGAAAGAAATATCCAGAATATGAAGGAGGAATTCTACAAAGAGATTAATATCTTAAAAAAGAGTGTAGCAGAACTTCTAGAAAAGAAAGACTCACTCAATGAAATAAAAAACACAATAGAGCTTCAGCAACAGGGTAGAGCAAGCAGAAGAAAGAATTTGAGAGCTTGAAGAAGGTTTTTTTGAAATAACTCAGGCAGACAGAAAAAAAAGGAAAAAATAATTTAAAATAATGAGGAAAATCTAAGATAGCAGACAACCTCAAACACTCTAACATCTGAATTGTGGGCATTCTAGAAGGGGAGGAGAAAAGAAAAGGTATTGAAAACCTACTCAAGGAAATTGTAACAGAAAACCTACCAGATGTAGGGCAGGATACAGACCTTCAGATCCAGGAAGCTCAAAGGTCCCCAAATAGATTCAACCCCAAAATATCCTCCCCAAAACACATTGTAGTCAAATTTGCAAAGCTCAAAAATGAAGAAAGAATTCTACAAGCAGCAAGAGAAAAGCATCAGATCACTTATAGGGGAACAAGATCCTCCCCAAGACATATTATAGTTAAATTCACAAAGCTCAAAGACAAAGAGAGAATTCTACAAGCAGCAAGAGAAAAGCATCAGATCACTTATAGGGGAACCCCCATCAAACTAACAGCAGACTTGTCAACCGAAACACTACAGGCCAAAAGAAAGTGGTATGACATATTCAAAATGCTAAAAGAAAAAAAAAAATTGACAGCCAAGAATTCTTTACCCAGCAAGGCTCTACTTCATAAATGAGGGAGAAATCGTGTATTTCCCAGACAAACAAAAGTTCCAGGAGTTCACCACCACAAGACTAGCCCTGCAAGAAATTCTCAAGACAGTCATTCATCTGGAATCTGAATAATGGTGACCACTATCACAAATACACAAGAAAGAGCAAAACCCACTGTTTCAACAAAAATGCCAGCAAGAAAGATAAAGAAGCTAAATCATTTCACCTTAAATTTCCAACTAACATCGAAGAAGAGAAATAAAAGGGGAAATAATGATCAAAAGATACTTAAAGCATCTAAACAAGAAGAAATTAAATGATAGAAAGTAAGCAACACTTGTCAATAATTACTCTAAATGTGAATGGGCTAAACTCCCCATTCAAAAGACACAGCCTGATTGGATTAAAAAGCTAGACCAAAGTATATGCTGTCTTCAAGAGACACAACTCATCTGTAGAGACCCACATAGACTAAAAGTGAAGGGATGGAGAAAGATATACCATGAAAATGGAAACCAAAAAAAAGCAGGAGTAGCTATTCTTATATAAGATAAAATAGACTTTAAATAAAAAAAAAAAACATAAAAAGAGACCATGAAGGCCACTATAATGACCAAAGGATATATCCAGCTAGAAGACATAACAATCATAAACATGTATGCACCCAACACTGGAGGACGCAGATATATTAAGCAAGCACTCTTAGTCCTAAAGAAAGAGATAGAACCTAATACATTAATAGTGGGTGATCTGAACACCCCTCTTTCAGCATGAGATAGGTCTTCCAGTCAAGAGTCAACAAAAAGAAACAGTATTTAATCTATTCCCTGGACCAACTGGACTTGGCAGATATATACAGAACATTTCACCCAACAGCTAAAGAATACACTTTCTTCTCATCAGCTCATGGTACATTCTCCAGTATATACCACATATTAGGTCGCCAATCTAGGCTCAGCAAATTTTAAAAAATTGAAGTCATTCCAACTTTATTTTCAGAACACAATGGACTAAAACTGGAAATAAACCATAAGCAAAACACTGGAAGCTATACAAATGCACAGAAACTAAATAATAGGCTCCTGAATGACTTATGGGTTCAAGAACAGATTAAACAAGAAATCAAAAAATCTCTACAAACTAATGAAAATAAAGATACTTGACATCAAAACCTGTGGGATACTGCGAAAGTAGTATTAAGCTGAAAATTTATTGCACTAAATGCTTATATCAAAAGAATGGAAATACTTCAAATAAACAACCTAACACTATGCCTCCCAGAACTTGAAAAACAACAACAATCCAAACCTAAAGGTAGTAGACAAAAAGAAATAAATAAGATCAGAGCAGAATTAAATGAAATAGAGTCCACAAAAACAATGGAAAAGTTCAAAAAAATTTAAAGTTGTTTTTTTGAGATGATAAATAAAATAGACACATCATTAGCAAGGTTAATAAAAAAAAAAAAAAAAAAAAAAAAAAAGAACAGAGAAGACCGAAATAAAAAAATTCAGAAATGAAAAGTGAGACATTACAACTGATACTGCAGAAATACAAAAAATCATTAGAGACTATTTTAAACATCTGTATGACAACAAATATGAAAATCTGGAAGATATGGATAAGTTTCTAGACACATAAAAACTACCAAGACTGAACCAAGATGAGACAGAGAACCTGAACAGACAAATAACAAGCAAGGAGATAGAAGCAGTAAATATTCATCCCAGTGATGCAAGGATTGTTTGACATACAAAAGTCAATAAATGTGATACATCACATCAACAAACTCAAGGACAAAGACCATATGATTATCTCAATAGATGCTGAAAAAGCATTTGACAGAATTCAACATCCCTTCATGTTAAAGACTCCCACCAAATTAGGTATAGAAGGAAAATAACTCAACACCATAAAAGCCATTTATGACAAGCCCACTGCCAGCATCATTCTGAATGGGGACATATTGAAGGCCTTCCCCTTAAGGACAGGAACAAGACAGGATGTCCACTCTCACCACTTCTATTTAACATAGTACGAGAGGTACTAGCTAGAGCAATCAGGCAAGAGAAAGAAATAAAGGGAAACCATATTGGAAAAGATGAAGTCAAACTTTATTTGCAGATGACACTATACTGTATATAGAAAAACCTAAAGACTCCATCAAGAAACTCCTAGAGGTGGTTAATAACTTCAGGAATGTTGCAGGATACAAATAAATGCCCCAAATTCAGTAGCATTTATATACTCAAATGATGAATTAAGAGAAAGAGAAATAAAGGAAGTAAGCCCACTTACACTTGTCATGCAAAAAATAAGATACCTAGGGATAAATTTAACCAAGTAGGTGAAAGACCTCTACAATGAGGGCTACAAACGACTTCTGAAAGAAGTTAAAGAAGACACAAAAAGATGGAAAGATATTCCATGGTCTTGGATTGCAAGAATTAACACTGTGAAAATGTCTATACTACACAAAGTGATATACAGATTCAATGCAATCCCCATCAAAATTCCAATGCCATTCTTTACAAAAATGGAAAAAAAAGACATTCTTACCTTTCATATGGAAAAACAAAAGACACTGAATAGCCAAAGCAATCTTGAACAAAAATAATAAAACCAGAGGCATAACACTACCTTACTTCAGATTATACTACAAAGCTATTGTAAATAAAACAGCATATACTGGTATAAAAATAGACATTCAGAACAGTGGAGAAGAATAGAGAATCCAGAAATCAATCCTCAGGCTTATAGCCATTCAACATTAGACAAAGGTATCAAAAATCTACATTGCGGAAAATATTGCCTCTTCAATAAGTGGTGCTGGAAAATTGGATATCCATATGCAGAAGAATGAAACTAGATATGCACCTCTCACCATACACTAAAATCAACTCAAAATGGATTAAAGACCTAGGTATAAGAACTGAAACTATAAATTACTAAGGGAAAATATAGGTGAAACACTTCAGCAATTAGGTGAGGGCACAGGATTTAGGAACATGAGCCCAAAAGCACAAGCAGCAAAAGAAAAAATACACAAATGGGATTATATCAAACAAAAATGTTTCTGCACAGCAAAGGAAACAATCAACAGGGTGAAACGACAAACTACAGAGTGGGAGAAGATTTTTGCTAACTACACATCCAGCAAGGGATTAATATCCAGAATATACATAGAACTCATGCAATTATACAGTAAAAATCAAATGACCCAATTAAAAAATGTGCAAAGTAGTTGAATAGACATTTTTCAAAGGAAGACATACAAATGGCCAACAGGTACATGAAAAAATGCTTAACATCACTAGTCATCAGGGAAATGCAAATTAAAATGACATTGAGATACTACCTCACTCCAGACAGACTGGCTATAACCAAAAAGATGGTGAATATCATTCTGGCGAGGGTGTGGAAAGAAGGGAACACTGCTGCACTTTTGGTGGGACTGTAAACTAGTACAACCACTATGGAAAACAATATGGAGGTTTCTCAAACAACTACAGATAGTTCTTCCATATGATTCAGCAATCCCTTTTCTGTGTATATATCCAGAGGAATGGAAATCATGTCAAAGAGATACCCGCACTCCCTTGTTCATTGCAGCTCTCTTTACAATAGTCAAGATATGGAACCAAACTCAATGTCCATTGATGGATGATTAAACAAGGAAACTGTGGTATATATACACTGAGGAATACTACACTGCCATAAAAAGTAATGAAATACTCCCATTTGCAACAGCATGGATGAACCTAGAGAAACTCATATTGAGTGAAATAAGCAAAACATAGACGGATAAAGACAGCATGTGCTCACTCATATGTGGGAGCTAAGAGAAAAAGGAAGGAAGGAAAGAAAGACCACAGTAGTGCTTTGGTTTTAAAAGGGAGGGAACATTCCTAGGACTACAAATTGGAGTGAGGGGAGAGGGAGAGGGCGAGGGAGAGGACAGTGGGTGGATAATTGGGTGGGGACAAGTGTTACAAAAGTATTTTCTGGTAATACGCTTGCATGCAGTATGAATCTGTCCCTCACATCATGTGTTTTGGAGGGGTGACAATTAGCTGTGTATCTCTTCAATATTCTTAATAAATAAAAAATTAATTAATTAATTAAATTTTTAAAAATGAAACTTTGGAAAAAAACATTTGCCTCTAACTCTATCTTTTATTCATGTATCTAGTCCATGAAAGGGGAAAAAAACGCAGCATTGCCTTTTGAAATGTATTAAATAAATTTATTTGAAACAGTAATAAAACTGGCATCATAGCAAAAGATAAGGGAGCCAACTCCCCCCCAAAACAGAAACTTGATGTGCCACTGTTATTTCAATGATGGAACCAAACACAGTATGTTAAAACATAAGGTTGTGAAATTCTAAACTGTAAATATCCCTATTTGGTTGTGTCTCTGTATGTATTTATCTGATACCATCCTCCAAATTTAGAATGTGACCCAAGGTGACAGTGGTCATATACTCGTATATTATCTACCTATCTTCATAATTTTACTCTTTGGGTCAGGGTCAGTGACAAAGCCATAGAATTTCAAGATTAATTTTGGGAATTATTCTACCTTAATTTTCCAGGTGTAGTATGCTAAATATTTTAATAAAATGAAATAAACGGAAACCACATCTGGGTTATAAACAGTTTCCTAATATCATTTATTTTTTGTTTTTGGATTAAATATATAGGAAGGCTGTTTTTCACCTATGTACGTGGAAGACAGAGAGCAGCAATATGCCATTTCTGGTCTATGTTTCTTCTCTACCTAATAGAATTATTAAGGAGAAAAAGCATATGTGTGAGAAAAATGGGTGAAGCTGTGATTTTAATTTTAATCAGTTAGTTAAAAAGAAAATTAAATCATTTTCTTTTTTTAAAATTTAAATCAGTTTTTTTAATTTTTTTTATTTTTTTAATTTTATTTTATCAGTATACAATGTGGTTGATTATTGTGGTCCATTACCAAAACCTCCCTCCCTCCAACCTCTCCCCCCTACCTCCCAACAACCTCATATCTGTTTGCTTGTCATATCAACTTCAAGGAATTGTAATTGTTGTGTCTTCTTCCCTCCCCTCCAGTTTATTTGTGTATTTATTTATTTATTTTTAGCTCCCACAAATAAGTGAGAACATGATATTTCTCTTTCTGTGCCTGACTTGTTTCATTCAATATAATTCTCCCTAGATCAATACATGTTGTTGCAAATGGCAGTATTTCATTCTTTTTTTATAGCAGAGTAGTATTCCATTGTGTAGATATACCACAGTTCCCTTATCCACTCATCTGATGATGGACATTTGGGCTGGTTCTAACTCTTAGCTATTGTGAAGAGTGCTGTGATGAACATTGGAAAACAGGTATACTTTTGACTTGATGATTTCCAATCCTCTGGGTATATCTCCAGCAGTGGGATAGCTGGGTCATATGGTAAATCTATCTGCAATTTTTTGAGGAACCTCCATACCATTTTCCACAGAGGCTGCACCATTTTGCAGTCTCACCAACAATGTATGAGAGTTCCTTTTTCTCTGCAACCTCGCCAGCTTTTATCATTCACAGTCTTTGGATATTAGTCATCCTAACTGGGGTGAGATGGTATCTCAGTGTGGTTTTGATTTGCATTTCCCGAATGCTGAGTGATGTTGAGCATTTTTTCGTGTGTCTGTCGGGCCTCTCTGGTGGGGTGCCTCTCTGGTTGGCGTGCACTCGGCCAGGCTGGGGATGCTGTCTGGTGGCGGCGAGGCCGACCTGCTCAGTAGCACACTGGCACTGCAGGGCGTGTGGTCTCTGCGAATCTTGGGCCTCTCTGGCGGGTGACTCTCTGGTAGGCACTCACTAGACCAGGCTGGGGATGAGGTCTGGAAGCAGCCTTAAATTATTTTCCTTACTCTTTTATCTCTTCCCTGTTATATATGTTCACCTTCTTTACTGTATTATAGTAGATCATTTAGAATGCAACAAAAGGGAATAAAATTATTGACTATTTAATGTGCCATGGGAGTTAAAGAGTAATTTATAACTCAGAGAAATCCCTCTAAGATTAGAAATCAGTACTGTTTTTTGCTTATGTGTGATTTACAAGGACATACTGAATGGCTCCCTGTCACCTGCCACAATGTACTCATGCCCATTTCTCTCTCCCAAACCCACACAACCTAGTAACCTGAATATCTCCTTTAAACATCCCAGTTCCACAGACCTAGGCTCTTCTCCTTTTCAAGCACTGTTATCTTTTGTTTTCCTCCCTGCCACCTACGTGCTCTGAAAGTCCTCCAGTCCAACTCCCCATTTATTTTATTTTATAATTAGGTCCTTGAAGTAGACATTTTGTTTACTATGACATTTTGTTTAATATATAATACTCCAATCTACAGTTTCCCTTAGTTGTAGCACATTTATTACTACAAAGGATTTAATTATTAAATCAGGCTCACACGAATAATAGTTCTTATCTAGGACCAAATTATACTAATGATTCAAAGAATACAGGTAAACATTAAGAAGAAATGAAATATTCTTTCTCTGGAGCAGCCTAAATTTGTCAGTTGCCCATTTCATTGTAAATAGTGATAAATCTTGCTTCTGAATTATTCATTTTTGAAAGTTTTGGAACTCCTCCATTTTATATACTGTTAATTCTGCAGATAGGAAAATGATCACTTGACTGCCCCCCTACTCTCCAACCAACCATGCGTATTGTTTATTTATAATAAGCAATCTAAATCAGAAACATCTTTATAAAACAAGCAGGTAGAGGTCATTCATCATGCATATCCTGTAGTCAAGGTAGGAAGGGAATAGGTTACAGGGCCTATGGTCATCCTTAAGCACCTAATATAAAGCCTTGAAAATATTTTCAGATTAGTAAAAGTATTATATATGGAGCACCAACATTTTACTACGTGTTATGCCACAAATAGAGCCTCTTTAAAGAACTCAAGTCTTATGGAAATAATATAGAAATAAATAGTACAACAACATGACTAAAGCTAAAATTTATGACAAGTTTTTAGGATAACAAAGATGAGGAATAGCTAAATCAGACTGAGAGATTCATTATATTACCTGGAAGAGATGGTACTTGAACTGGATTTTGAAGAATAATAACAACTTAGCTAAGAAGAGAAGGGAAGATAGTCATTCCAGACTCAGAAAATAATAAAGGTAAAGGAAACAATATGTGACGAAACCAAGTAATTTATGGTGTAAATATTTTGTTATAATGAGAGCAAAATGAGATTGTGAGAGTGTGGTAAGTGGAAACAAATGAAAGTGGTAGAGCCTGAAATCTGAGGTTTTTATTCTCATTTTTGAATCTAGGAGGAACCAATGAGGAATTTTAAGGTCAGAGGGACATATCACATCTATATTGCCAAATATGTTTTTTATTATTTTCTATTCAACTATAATTTTTCATGTTCAACAAATATTTATTGAGAGCCTAACATTGTCATAGGACAAAGTCCCTCCTGTCTGTGACTTTATAGATAAGTGGGTAAGAACAAACAAAAAATAACAAATATTTTTTGTTATAAAATATGAAGTTTGTGGTAGGCATATACAGGGATCTCTGAGAATAAAAATACTAGGTTAGAGCTACCTGAGAGTTTATCAGTGAAGGCATCTCTATGGAAATGGCACTAAAACTTATATGAAAGAAGAGTGGAAACTGGTCTTTGGTCACTCTATCTGACAGTCAGAGAGAACTCCAAAAATTTCTAATGAAGGAAATAGTCAGGCATGTTTAAGAAACATATAGAAACTAACAGCAAAGTTAGGGGCAAATCAAAAATTTTAGAGTAAATCAGTTGAGACAGAGTAATGAGGGTATTTATAATAAAAGTTAAGATCCCTTGAGCATGTGCTTAGTTTGAATGACACAAAATTGCTAATATACAACTATCTGACCTACCAAAATGGCAGTTTCATATGGTTCAGCCTATATATTAAATACTACATCAAGCACTTTAATGCACAATCTCATTTAATGTTCATGAAAGCCATATGAAAAGGGATTATTAGGTGTATTTTGAGAATGAGAAAACTGAGGCTTATTGAAATTAAGTAACTTGCCCAAAGACACATGGCTAATAAGAGGATGAATCAGTCAAGTTCCAATAGGGAGCAGGTGGCAAACTGAAAGTAATATGAGTAAAAATTATCACAGGGACTATTTACAAAGGCATTGACAGAGTTTAAGGAGAACAAAAAGGATAGTGCAGTAACACAGGAAAAGCACCAGCCACTAGCTCTCACCAGTGCAAGGCCTGAAGGGGCAAGTGGAGTAAGTGTTCCTCACAGAAGTAACTATATGAAGAAAAATTACCTGACAGGAGCCATGGCCCTTGGCAGGGACAAGAAGCCAATTCACGGTGACACAATAAGGAGAGAAATGAGCTAATAAGTACCTCAGAGTTGACTCTCCACACAATTCCAGTCTCCTTCCTAAGCTTCCTATTAGAGAAACCCATCCAGAAACCAGAGGACTAGGAAGTCTGTGTATGTAATTTATGAAGGTCAATCTCACAAGGCACAGAGCAAAATAGAGAAGGTGGGAGGCGGATCTTACTGTGGAAATTGGCAAACAAAATATCCAACATTGTCACGTAGCCAGGTATCACACTGAGGTCATGGTAAAATGCAAGATTCAATTGATTGCTTGGCAGTCTAAAGTAAAGTAGTGGAAGAACAGATTGCAAGAATGAAGCAACTACAAAAACAAATAAAGGAGCAATCTACAGAAATCTATAGAAGATAAGAAAGCAAGAAGAATCTAGGATAAGTCCAGAGCTTTTGGTTTGGGTGTTGGACAGGTTGTGATGGCATTAAGTAAAATAGAAACGAATGGAAAAAGAGACCAAAGTTCAATTTGGACAATACTCAGTGGTAGTGGGTATGGATTGTGCAACCTAGTGAGTGCATGGCTAGATCGATGAAATTTTGGAGATAGTTTTGAATTAGGGATTAAAATGTGGAAGGCATTAGCATGAAGTTTTGCTGGAGATTTTGGATTTATCGAAGTTATTCATGATAAATATATAGAAAGAAATTTACACAGAGTCAAAACAGGACAATTGGTTGCATTGGTTCTGAGGGGGTAAACTATGGAAGAAGATCTACTAAAAATCATTGTTCAACTGAATAATTTTTTAAAAATAACCAGGGTAAAATTGTATTGCATAAAAGCTGGAGAGGAGAGAATTGTTGGATGATGTCTCACTTTTCTTCTAATTCTAGAAAAATTAGAGAAATGTCTATAGCAAAAAAAAAAATCAATTAAAATAATATATATGCATCTAATGCAAACACTTAACTGAAATTTACATATTCTTTGATCCTGCTACACTAGTAGTGAGGTAGAAAGTTTAGGCCAATGAGGGGGTGAATACAAGGGCCAAGTAAGCAGACTGACAAGGGAACTTTCCACATTATGGGTGTGACAAACCAGGGAGGGTGCCAAAGCTAAGGATAAGATTGGCTTTCAAATCCTTACAACATAACAGAATCTACCAGACAGCCATTAAAAAATGGTTGAAGTATATCTACATGTGTGTTCCATCAAATATTGTGAGTGGCAAAAAGAGTTATATTAATGTGCCTCAGTATAATAAACATATATTTGTGTGTATATCAATATGAATTGTATATTTATATTAAATTATATATGTATATACTTGTATATAAGATGTGTACATATGTATTTAAATATGGAAATTTATTCACCAACTTTGTTAATGGTGGTTATCTCGAAGGTGTGGGCAAACAGGAGACATTTATTCTTTACTTTACACAAAAGTATATTGTTTTTCTTTCAATAGACATTTATTGCTTTTGTGATTGGAAAAGTGATGAAGGGAAAGAGAAAAAAAAAATGTTCTTAGCGTTGAACCTAGGAAAAAAATAAATGAAAAACACTAGGGAAAAAAAAGCCTAGAAATAGGTTGTGGACAAAACTTGTAATAGAAGGGTATTCACTTAGAATTCAATAAATAAGAAAAGCTATATAATGCGAAGATAATTTGGTAAAT
Organism: Galeopterus variegatus; assembly: GCF_000696425.1. Taxonomy (NCBI): domain Eukaryota; kingdom Metazoa; phylum Chordata; class Mammalia; order Dermoptera; family Cynocephalidae; genus Galeopterus; species Galeopterus variegatus. Next base: position 408,295 of record NW_007726643.1, on the reverse strand, counting down.
ACTTCAAATATTTTTAAACTGGAAGTTATATATTTTCTTGACTTAATTTTCCTTATTAAAGGAAAACAAATAGAACAGATGTATGAGCTACATTATAAACCATAATTTTCCTACTAACTGAGAGCACATGCCTGTTAGGTAATATTTAATTTTCTACTGATTAAATGGGCATATCCTGTTATAAAATGATATAACAGAGGTGAACTTAAAATGGGGACACTTTCTAAGGAAATTCACCTTGAATTTATTTAATGAAAGACAATATAATAAAAACTCAAACACATGATTATTATATAGTAGGGGTATTATAGGACAAGATCCAAGAGAGTGATATTTAATAATTATTATTACTGATGAGTAACACCATTATTTTTTTCCAATTAGCCGGATCGAATTATTGAACAGCAAAGTGGGCAATTTGAAACTATAGAAAAAATTTCTGACTAATCGAGCATATATTCAAAAACACTAAGTGTAACTTTTAAACATAGATCTATTTGATACCTACATAGAAAAAAATCCAACAAAACTCTCTACAGCTCAAAGATACAGAAGTTAGATCTTCCTCTTCTATCAAAGACTATAAAAGGGCATTAAGTTGAATTCTCAGAAAGTTGTTTTAATAAGCAATTTCTTAGAAAAGTATATTTTATTTATAATTCTAGTATCTCATTTGTATATTTCGAATTGCAATTGTGGTTGAATTTTGTATTTGCCTTTTAGAAGAGAGGCATAAGTGTCTTAAGATACAAATATAAATGGCCAGTTAAATTTAATTTATAATAAATTCCCCGCAAGCTAATAAAGTACATGTAGTATTTTTGAGGGTCATAAGTATACTTTTAAATAACAATCACAAGATATAAAAATTTTGCTTAATTCACTATAATATTTAAACTCTTTATGGCTGAATAGATATCTGCCACTAGATAATGAAGTGATGGCATATTTAATATTAATACTTAGAGAATGATGACCTAAAAGGAAACTGGGATCAAATACATATAGCAAGGATTTGTTGAAGCAATATAATGATCGTAACCAGGGAGAACGTAGTTCAGGTTACCCTGAGAAGTGTGTTCCAAAGAAGGCTAGCAGAACTTAGCAATTTATAATCACAAAAAGAGGGAATGGCCAAAGAAGAGAGAGAGAGAAAGACAGCCCTGCCTAATTACTTCATCAGGTTTTGTATTGGTTGTACATGATGTATAAATTTGGGGGTGCTACTAGGTTACATAACACTTACAAGAAGGATTCGAGGTTATTTTATGGCTTGCTGATGCCATCCTTTCCACTTCTAAGAAAAAATAGTCTTATGATAATGTTTTCCAGGACAGGTGGATGTGACTACTGACTTATCCTAGATCTCCCAATGCACTATAATTTAGCTGACCTGGCCAGAGCAGATTTTTTGGTTATCAAGGAGCCCCAGAGAAGGCATGCCCACTGTCCAACTGCACAGGCTCTCCAGGTGAGCACAGCTTGCTCCCGTGACCCAGGCCCCAACTTTAATCGACAGCCTGCACCAACCCTGAGCCTCAGAGAAGGCATGCCCACCATCTGACCATGCAGGCACCCAAGGTGAGCACATTTACTCCTGCAACACTGGCCCCAATTTCAGGTGCTGGCCCATGCCCACCCCAAACCCTAGAGAAGGCACACCCACTGACCAAGCAGGATCCATGGCATCCCACTGCGTACTCAATTGCATTGATATAGGAAGAGTCACCAGAGGAGCACACAAATAGAGGAGGAAGTCTTTCCCATCATAGCCCACTCCATAGTAATACAAGTAATAAGTGTCCTACCAGGGAAGAAAACATCAATTAAAATGTACTACAACTACAAATAAACAAGAAGATATGATACCACCAAAGGAATATAGTAATTCTCAAGGACCAGAATCTATACAGCAAGAAAACTTTGTGATATCTGAAAAAGAATTCCAAGTGCTAAGCTCAGGAAAACTCAAAGAGATAAGAAAAGAATCAATTAGAGAACACGATGAAATAAAAAATATATATATATCCAGGACATGAAGGAGGAAATTTACACAGAAATTAATACCTTAATAAGCAATGTAACAGAACTCTTAGAATTGAAAGTTTCACTCAATGAAATAAAAACAGAACAGAGCTTGAGCAGCAGGCCAAAGCAAGAACAAGAAAGAATTTCAAACCTTAAAGATGGCCTTTTGGAAATAACCCAGGAAGACAAAAAAAAAAAAAAAAAAAAATGAAGAAGAAAATGTAAAAGCTAGCAGACAACCTCAAGAACAAAAACATCCAAATCATGGGTATTCCAGAAGGGGAGGAAGAAGGAAAAGGCATTGAAATCCTATTCAGGGAAATAATAACAGAGAATTTCCTGGGTATAGGGAGAGATACAGACTTTAAGATCCAAGAAACCCAAAGATCCCCAACCAGATTTAATCCAAAAAGATCCTCTCCAAGACATCATAGTCAAACTGCAAAACTCAAAGAAAAAGAGAGAATTCTAAAAGCAGCAAGACAAAGGCATCAAGTCAACTATAAGGGAGCCCACATTAGACTAAAAGAAGACTTCTTGACTGAAACCTTTTACACTTTTCCCTGTGTAACCGTGATGCAAAAAAGGATGACTCAAATAACTATGAATGCGTTGAGAAGCTCAGAGTGACTGTATCCCAGCAACTCCTCTGTTAAAAGGACAAAGCTGAATGTAGCAGCCCTGATTCAAAGTTAGCTTATGTCTTTTATTGCAAAGACAAGGAAGTTTCACAAGAAAATTCAGTTGATTCAATCATTACAAAAGGACACAAGGACATGGGCAGTGTTACAAAAGTTATCTATGACTTAGTACAGCTTAACAATGGAAACTAATAACATCAGTAAAAAAACAAAGTGACATTCCAAAGTACAATTAGTGAAAAGCTAAGTTGTCAAACTGTCTCATTATCTAAAGCATAACCTCTCCTTAAGTAAAAGTTACATTCTTATGAAAAAATCTAAATACAATTATCTCTAATGTTTCCCCCAAAAGACACCTTGCCCCTAGCAAACATTTTATCCTCAACTTTCCCTTCAGCAATTCTTAAAAATTCCAACAGTATTGGTGAGACAACCACCTGTTATCTCTAAAACCATTAAAGTATACAATCCCATACCTAAACAGCGATTAGAGTTGATTAGATGGGCTTTTGCCACACTGTCTTTGGGTTGTGGCCCCCTACCCAAGGGCTTTTTGCCCTATACATGCATTTACCTAAAAACCCTATTCTAATATCAAATGATAATCAAGATTTCTAACCCTCCATAAAACCTTACAATCCACAAAAATGGGATGATATATTCAAAATGCTAAAAGATAAAAATTGTCAGACAAGAGGAAAGAATTCTCCATCCAGCAAGATTATGCTTCAGAAATGAGGGAGAAATAGTGTATTTCCCAGACAAACAAAAATTATGGGAGTCCACTAACACATGACCAGCCCTGAAAGAAATACTCAAAGAAGTCTTACAACTGGAATCTGAAAAATGGTAGTCAGTGTCACAGATTTACTAGAAAGAGCAAAAACCACCATTAAAACCAAAATACAAACAAGAAGGAGAAAGCAGCTAAAGCATGTCACCTCAAAAATACAACTAATATCAAAGATGAAAAACAAAAGAAGAGGAAAGGGAGAAATGATATTTAGAGCACTTAAACTAAAAGCAATATAATGTCAGGAGTAAAGCAATACCCATCAGTAATAACCCTAAATGTTAATGGATTAAACTCCCCACTCAAAACACACACTGACTAATTGGATTAAAAAGCTAGACACAACTATATGCTGTCTTCAAGAGACCCACCTCAATTATAAAGAAGCACATGACTAAAAGTGAAGGGATGGAAAGAGAATATACCATTTTGGAAACCGAAAATGGACAGGACTAGCTATTCTTACATCAGATTAAATAGAATTCAAACCAAAAACCATAAAAAGAGACAAAGAAGGCCATTATATAAAGGGATCTATCCATTTAAAAGACATAACTATCATAAATATGTATGTGCCCAACACTGAAGCACACAGATATGTAAAGCAAGCACACTTAGACCTAAAAAACAAGGTAAGGCCTTACACAATGATAGTGGGTGACCTGAACACACACTTCTCAGTATTGGATAGATCTTCCAGGCAACAAATCAACACAGAAACACATAACTTAATTACATGTTAGACCAATTTGACCTGGTAGACATCTATAGAACATTTCACCCAACAACTACAGAGTACACATTCTTCTCATCAGCACATGGGACATTCTCCAGGATACACCACATATTAGGTCACAAATCAAGTCTAAGCAAATTTTTAGAAAATGAAATCATTCCAAGTATCTTTTCAGACCACAATGGATTAAAACTGGATATCGATAAAAAGCAAATCTTTGAAAACTATATGAATGCATAGAATCTAAACTCCTCAATGGAAATTAAACAGGAAATTTAAAAAATTGAAACTAATAAAAACAAAGATATATCATACCAAATCCTGTGTGATACTGCAAAAGCAGTACAAAGAGGGAATTTTATTGCAGTAAACACTTACATCAAAAGAATAGAAAGAATTCAAATAAATGACCTAAAACTTCAACTCAAAGAGCTACAGAAACAAAAACAATCCAATCCTAAAAATAACAGGTGGAAATAAATAAATAAGATCAAGGTAGAAATAAATGAAATAGAGACCTAAAAAACAATACAAAAGACCAAAGAAACAAAAAGTTGTTTTATTGAGAAGATAAATAAAATTGAAAACCAATAGGTAGGTATCCAAAAAAAAAAAAAAAAAAAAAAGGGAGAAAAGACCCAAAAAGGAAAATCAGAAAAGGGAGATACTACAACCAACACCACAGAAATATGAAGAATAATCAGAGATTATGATAAAAAATTATAAGCCAATAAACATTAAGATCTGGAGGAAATAGATAAAGTTCAGGACATATACAAACTTCTAAGACTGAACCACAAAGAAATAGAAAACCTGAATAGACCAATAACAAGCAAAGAAATTGAAGCAGTAATCAGCAATCTTCCAATAATTAAAAGCCCAGTACTGGATGGTTTAACAGCTGAATTTTGTCAAACATTTAATGAGGAATTAATGCCAATTATCCTCAATCTTTTCCAAAAAATTTAAACAGAAGCCATTCTCCCAAACTCATTCTATGAGGCCAGCATCACCCTGATACCAAAATCAGACAAAAATACAGCAAAAAAAAAAAAGAAAGAAAGAAAGAGAAAGAAAGAAAGAAAGAAAGAAAGAAAGAAAGAAAGAAAAGAAAAGAAAAGAAAAGAAAATTACAGGCCAATATTGTTGATGACTGTAGATGTAAAAACTCTCAATAAAAATATTTGCAGTCAGAATACAGAATGTGGCGAAATTAGAATAATTTGGTCAGGCTTCCTCAGCTCAGGTCTGGCTGAGGGGTGGAGCAGCACATTTCTTGTATACAAGTTGTGTGGGTGCAGATAGTGCTCACCTGTGCCAATGTATCTTTTTAGTTTTGTAGCTATTGTGTTCAGCAGTTTGTGAAAAGAACTCACGCCTAAAAATAGAGTATGTTTACTCTGCTGGCAGCTGCTCAGTTTCAGTTTCTCTTTGGACTTTGCTGGTAGCAGTTGAGTTTCTGAAGTTCCCCTTTGTACTGCCTAGCTCCTAGATGTGTGTGTACTGAATAAAGACTATTCCTTCAACTAAAGCTCCAAGGACCATTTTGCTGGTTACCTAGCTCGTAGATCTGCATGTGAAGGGTTTGTGAATGGGCTAAAGGGGTCTGTGAGTACCAGAGACCCAGCTTAAGCTCTACAATTGGTGTCATCTGCAGGATTACACCACACAGGTACACATTAAAAAATTATACAGCATGATCAAGTGGGATTCATCCCAGGGATGCAGATGGTTCAACCTGTGCACATCAATAAATGTGATACACCACATCAACAAAATCGAGCACAAATACCACATTATTTTCTCAAAAGATGCAGAAAAATCATGTCTTAAAATACAGCAACACAATGATAAATACTCTCAGAAAACTAGGTATAGAAGAAAACTATTTCAACACAATAAAAGCCATTTATGACCGTATGTAAGATTTGGGATGAATCCCAATCTCACATAGAACGGGACGACTCACCTCGAAGAGACCACAAGACCACGAGCAGTGCAAACAGCAAGAGGTTTATTATTTCCAACGCGTTGGGATCTCACCAGCAAGCTGGGGTGAGACCCCGTTAGGCTTTTTGGCTGTCTTTTTATACATTTTCTGGGGCAACTTTTCTGGAGGCTCAGAGACGAAGCAGTAAGCAGTGCTTATTGGCTAACTTAAGTAACCTTAAAGCTTATTGGTTGGCACCCATCCGTTTCTAGGTGATTGCCCTTCTGACTTCTTTACTGGTAGACAATTGGCCATCTGCTGGTTTGACTTAGCTATGAAGAGACATAAAATCAGCTAAATACTTCTATACCTCATAGCTCTGTGGTTACAAGCCTGTGCCTGTGTTAGCAAGAAAACCACAGGCTGTCAGCTCTGAGCTTTTCCTGTGTAGAGGAGAAGTAGGCCAGCTCTCAGAGACCCCTCCTCAAGCAACCACACTTCTTGCCCCACTTACCCAGGTGTGATAAGACCCCTACCCAGAGGTCCCTTAGAAAACATGTTTATGTGGAAAGTTTTATGCTTTACTGCAACTTACATTTTTCAGCTCTTGCAAGCTAGCAGAACATCCTGTGTGTCTAGCTGGCCCGGGGGAGGGGGGGCAAGGTGTGTCTTGCTGTAACAGCTTCTAAGATGGCTTCACTGTTGCTAAGTTAGAGCAAGCCCGTTTACAAAAGCAGATAGCGCAGGTTAGAAGTTTTCATTTCCCCCTGTTCTACGTACAAATTTTAATCATAAAATTTCAGTTTTCGGGGCCGGCCCAGTGGCGCACTGCTACAGTGCGCCGCTTGGGAAGCGTGGCGGCGCTCCCGCCGAGGGTTTGGATCCCACATACAGACCGGCCGCTCACTAGCTGAGCGAGGTGCGGGAGCAGCACCGAGGGTTGCGATCCCATAGCCGGTCCCGGTCCAGTACGGGCGCAACACTGAGGGTTGCGATCCTTGGCCGGTCACGAAAAAAGACAAAAAAAAATTTCAGTTTCCTGTTGGCCTAGGGCCTGGTATTCCTGTCTTAGCATTATGATCTGAACAGTGTTTATACAATTTCTAACAAAGTTCAGCACACGGTTTAGAATACGTGGACTAAAAGTTAACAGTAACATTATAATTATTAGTGGCCCGAGCAAAGTGGATATTAGGGTGGTGAGCCATGGGGAAGCATTAAACCTGGATTTAAACCAACTCTGATTTTGATTGTATTCAGCTTTTCTTTTGGCTAAACTTTTTCGTACCTTTGTTATAGAGTTTTTTATAATGTCTGAGTGATCTAGATTCTATTTTTCTGATGTCAGCATCTATGGCTGCTTGCAACCCTTGGAAATTTTGATGCTGAATTACAAGAGCTGAGGCTCCTGTGGCTGCCCCAGCTGTTCCTAGTCCTAAGCCTAAGAGGACCGAGAGTGTGATGCTTAGGGGCTCCCTTTTGGTAGGGCAGCCTTTGGAGTCCCAGTTGTCCAGCAAACTCTCATAGGGGTAATAAATGATCCTAGGCATTAACTGGATTAAGACACAGTCGTCTCTGGTCAAATTTAGGACTTGGTGTAATTCTGGTAGAGCAGGCCCACCACCCTTTGGGGGGCACCAGATACAAGTTACTAGACCACTGGGTTACATCTAGGGTCTGGTTGCACAGATAGCTGTGGGAAGAGGGAACTGTTCCTACACAGGTTCCTATTCCTGAAACTGCTGACAAGGTGAGCTTACATACGTCTGGAAATAAGTCAGGCCACTAGTGTCCTGGAGTTATTTTTGGACTGACTTTAGACGATGTCCCCTACCCCATTAATAACATACTAAGTGAGGTTTTGGGGGACATGGGGGCTATAAGCTTTAAAACTCTGGAGGGAGACAACAAAGCAAAGCAGAAATACATGAATTTTTATCTTACAGTTTTCCGCGTGACCAGGTGATTTTTAACTGTAAGGGATTGTCCTTAGAAGTGTGGACTTTCCAGGTGGTGCCGTCGTCTGTGTTGTGGTCTCCGGGTTGCACTGGCTTTACGTGTGAGGTGTGGCTCTAGGTAGAAATCCTGTCCACCTTGACAGCTGTCAGGGTTGTCAGGAGCACTAGGTAAGGTCCTTTCCAGCGAGGCTCCAGCGAGTGGGGTTGGTGGCGCCTCATGTAGACAGAGTCTCCGACCTGGAACCGGTGAGAGATGTCCAGGCGTCCCAGACAGCCTTCTGCACTTCTTGCAGCCCTTTTAACCTAGCATATAAATCATGGTTACGGTGGCATGCAGACTGGAACCCAAAAGTTGTAGGGGCAAACGTGTCCCCCAGCAAGGTTAAGGGTGCTGGGGCACCATAGAACATTTCAAAGGGGGTTAGGTTGAGCTGGGAGGGGGTATTCCTGACCCTAAATAAGGCCAGAGGGAGGAGCATCACCCAGTTTGTGCCAGTCTCCATGGTTAATTTGGTCAGGGTCTCTTTTAGAGTTTTATTCATCCTTTTTACCTGCCCTGAACTCTGGGGCCTATATGCACAATGTAATTTTTAAGAGGTCCCCATGAATCTGGCCACTCTCTGACTTACCTGGGCGATGAAGGCAGGCCCATTGTCAGATCCGATTACCTTAGGCACTCCGAAACGTGGGAAGATCTCCTCCAGGATTTTCTTGACCACAACAGTGGCAGTCTCTTGTTTTGTTGGGAATGCTTTCACCCATCCTGAAAAGGTGTCTACAAAGACTAGGAGATACTTATAACCATATTTACCAGGCTTGATTTTAGTAAAATCTACTTCCCAGTATAGCCCTGGTCGGTCTCCCCTAGGTCTTTTGCCAGGTTCAGTGGCGCTCTTGCATACATTTACTTTTTGGCGAGGTTTACAATTTTTGACTATTTGCTTAACCTGTTGTCTAAGCCCTAGGATATGGTATTCAGTCTTTTTAACAGTCTGAATCATCTTATCTGTCCTCAGGTGGGTCCACTGATGCATCTGCTTAAGCATGGCCTGTTCTTGTTTCTGTGGCAAAATAAATTTGTGGCTGTACGCCAGTGGCCAGTGCTTGGGTCGGAACAATTACTGGGGTCTTTGGACATTTCTGTTATGTCCTCAGCTGAATACCAAAATAATGGTTGACATTTGGGTCCTTCTGGCTCAGGGACACTCACCAGTAGTATAGCCGAGGACCTGCGGCGGCTGCTCTTGCCTCAGAGTCGGCCAGGTTGTTTCCCTTTGCAATTGGGGAATTTCCTTTTTGGTGCCCTGGGCAGTGTATGATACTCACTTTTAGTGGTCCGAGGAGGGCCTCCAACAGGGCTATAATTTCTGCCTTGTTTTTAATTTTTTTTTTTGAAGTCAAAAGACCTCGCTGTTTATATATTGCACCGTGCACATGGGCAGTGGCAAAGGCATACCTGCTGTCCGTGTAGATGTTGATCTTTTTATGTTTTCTTAGTTCCAGGGCTTTTGTGAGAGCGATGAGTTCCGCTTTCTGGGCAGATGTCCCGGCAGGCAAAGCCTGAGCCCATACCAGTTTCTGGCCATCTACCACTGCTGCCCCGGCTTTCTGCTTTTCATTTTCCAGGAAGCTGCTGCTATCTGTGAACCAAGTGGCCTCAGCGTCTGGTAGAGGCTGATCTGACAAGTCTTTTCTCCACCCGTGGGCTTCTGCAAGCATTTGTTGGCAATCATGGATGGGCAAGTTGAGGTCTGGGTCCGGCATCAGCGAGGCTAAATTTAGGCTTGTTGGTGGAGCAAAGGTTATTTGATCTGGGTTTAATAACAAAGTCTGATAATGAGTCATGCGCGCGTTGGAGAGCCAGCGGTCAGGAGGCTGGCAGACAACATTTTCTAAGGCATGAGGTGCTGAGATTACCAAGTTTTGTCCCATAGTCAATTTATCAGCATCTTTTACTAGAATTGCAACTGCAGCCATGATCCTCAGGCAAGCTGGCCACCCTGAGGCAACTGGGTCTAGCTTTTTGGATAGATAGGCCACTGGTCTGTTCCAAGGTCCCTGTCTTTGGGATAGCACCCCCTTTGCAATCCCCCTGTTTTCTGCCACATACAGGTGGAAGGGTTTGGTTACGTCAGGAAGTCCCAAGGCTGGTGCAGACATTAAGGCTGTTTTGATATTATTAAACGCCTGCTGTTCTTTCTCTTCTTATCTGAAGGGCTGGCAGGTTTTAGTGAGGGGATATAAGGGGGCTGCCATTTCAGCAAAACCGGGTATCCACAGGCGACAAAACCCAGCAGTGCCCAGAAATTCTCTGACTTGCCTCTGGTTAGAGGGTGGCGGTAGGTGAAACACTGTTTCTTTCCTGGCCTCTGACAACCACCTTTTCCCATCTTTGAGAAGGTACCCCAGGTAACTAACCTGTTGTTTACAGATTTGGGCCTTCTTGGCGGAGGCTCGGTAGCCCAGTTCTCCCAGCTCTGTTAGGAGACACTTCGTTCCTTCCAGGCATATATTCTTGTCAGCTGCTGCTAGGAGGAGATCATCAACATACTGTAACAGAGTTACCTGAGGGTTGGAGGCCCAGAACATGACCAAGTCCTGGTGGAGGGCCTCATCAAATACAGTAGGAGAATTTTTAAATCCTTGAGGCAAATGGGTCCAGGTGAGTTGTCCCATCAGACTAGCCTCTGCGTCTCTCCACTCAAAGGCGAAGCAATCTTGACTCTTTGGAGCCAACGGCAAGCAGAAGAATGTATCTTTGAGATCTAGTGCTGTGTACCAGGCCCTGTCTGGAGGTAAAGAACTTAAGAGATTGTAAGGATTAGGAACGGTGGCATGGAGATCGGCCACACGCTTATTTACTTCTCGGAGATCTTGGACTGGCCAGTAGTCGTTTGTACCGGGCTTGCGGACCGGCAGCAAGGGAGTGTTCCAAGCAGATTGGCACTTCCGTAAGACCCCCAGCTGGAGCAAGTGCATGATGTGGGGCTTGATGCCTTCTCGTGCCTCCCGGGACATTGGGTACTGCCGGACTGCTATGGGACTGGCTTGAGCTTTTAGCTCTATGTAGACAGGGGGTCTGTTTTTAGCCTTTCCAATTCCCGCTGTCTCAGCCCATGCCTGTGGATATTGGCTTAGCCACCAGTTTGTTTGCCCGGTCTCTTGTTTTTGCTGTTCAAACAGCTGGTACTCATCCTCTAGTCTTAGAGTCAGTACTTGGAGAGGTTTTCTCTGTTGATTTAACACTTGAGATCCCTCAGGACTAAAATGAATTTGGGCACCCATCTTGGTCAGGAGATCTCTTCCTAACAGTGGATAAGGGCACTCCGGAATGACAATGAACGAGTGGGATACCCGGCCCACGCCAAGATCTACCGTTCTTCGGGTGGTCCATGAATATTGTTTATTTTCAGTGGCCCCTTGTACCCATGATTTTTTGGGGAGGAGGGGCCCTCCTGTTTGTCAAAGTGCTGAGTGTTCAGCTCCTGTGTCCAGCATGAACTGGGTAGGTTTCCCCTCTACCATTAATGTTATCCTGGTTTTGGTGAGGGGGTCCAAACCCCGTCCCCCCTAGTCACTGTCTTTTTGCAGGGCTAGGACCTTGGGGGCCTGGGGCTTTTTGTTCCCCCTCTTGGGGCAATTCTGGACCCAGTGTCTTTTCTCCTTGTAATAGGCACAGTGGTCTTTTGCTAGGGACTCCTTTTTGTCGCCAGGTGCTGTCTCAATAGGTTCTTTAGTCTTTTTAGCTACAGTGGCCAGAATTTTGTGAAAACTTTTTTTTTCTGACTCTCTGTTGTAATAAACCTTTTCAGCTCTTTGTACTAACTCTCTCAGGGTTTTATCTTGTAACACTTCTAGCTTCTGTAATTTTTTTTTAATGTCCTTACTGGACTGATTAATGAAGGCAACTGTTACTGCAGCCTTATGTTCTTCACTGCTAGGATCATAGGGAGTAAACCAACAGAATTCCTCCATGAGTCTCTCTAGAAATGCTGATGGAGACTCATTGGGCCCCTGGGATACTTTCTTTACCTTAGCCAAATTGGTGGGGCGTTTAGCTGCCCCACGGAGACCTGCCATTAGAGCCTGGCGATAAACTTTCAGGTGCTCCCTAACTTTTGCCAAGTTGAAATCCCAGTTAGGCCGAGCCAGAGGGAACCCAGCATCGATGACATCAGGGAGGAGGGTGGGCCTCCCGTCAGGCCCTGGAACATGTTTCTGGCTTTCCAGGAGGATCTGTTGCTTTTTTTTTCAGTGGTAAACAGGACCTGGAGGAGCTGCTGACAATCATCCCAAGTGGGCTGATGGGTGAAAAGGAGGGATTCTACAATGTTAGTGAGTCCCTAGGAGTTTTCAGAAAAGGGAGGATTCTGAGATCTCCAATTGTAAAGATCAGAGGAGGAGAAAGGCCAATACTGCAGGGGCTGATTGCCTTCCTCATCAGGGAGGCCATACACCCTAAGAGGGAACGTGGGGACAGCATCTGGAGAGCCTGCCCACCGACTGAGAGTTCCTTGTGCTGGTCCGGAGCTTTGCACCTCAGCTGGCGGGCTGACAGCTGCACGGCCTGTGGACGAAGGGTTGGGGGGTAAGGGGGAGGGGAATCCAAGAGGAGATGATCTGAATTTGCATCCTGCAATACAGGAGGTTTTTCTTTGTCTTCTTTGAGGGCAAACACTGCCGTTGGACCTGTTAAAGGGAGGAAGGGTTGAACCCACGAAGGTGGGTCTGTGACCAAGTCTTCTTACACAACAATGTACGGGACCTGGTCAGGATGACTTTTGGAGGAGGAACCAAAAATCCTGCTTTTAACTGCCACAATCAGCGGCAGGGAAAAAGAACCTTCAGTGGGCCACCCAAGTTGGAAAGTTGGCCACTCTGATGAACAAAGTGTTACCCATTTGCTTTTGTTGACTAGCACAGAGAGTTTATGAGCTCTAGTTTTTACATCAGTCCAATGTCTCAGAGTCAGATCCAAGGGAGTTGAAACTGTCTGTCCCATGTCGCCCCAATAAGTTCTCAGTCCTATCACACACGCAACCAGACAAACAAAAACAAAAGCGCTGACATGCTCTTGCCATGGGCGCAACAGCCGGATTATCAGAAAACTCGGGAGGGGTCTCTGCCTTAGAGATCTCCTGTGAAGGTGAACTCGTTCACCTTCCTCAAAAGAATCGGGAGCGTCCTCCACAATTCTGGTGGCTGCGGTGTCTAGGCACGTCTGCCCCACTGCAAAACCACGCCCTGGGACTTGAACCCAAGAAAACCAGACTGTTGGCTCTACTTCTGAGCCTCAGTGTAACTGACCACACCAGATGGCTCCACTTGGAGTCCAGATCCTGGGACTCGAACCCAAGAAAACAGACTGATGGCTCTGCCTCTGAGCCTCAGCGACCAGATGGCTCCACTTGGAGCACAAACCATGGGACTCGAACCCACAAAAACAGATTGGCAGCTCTGCTGAGCCTCAGTGAAACTGAAACTAAATCACAGACAACAGAGATGCAAATAGGGACACAACAATGAAACAAACAACCGCGGTACCTGCTGCCCGGGCGTTCCTCTGCTTTTCAGTCTTTGGTGCCTGGGAGAGCGAGTGGAAATCCTGGACGAGCCCCCAAATTATGTAAGATTTGGGATGAATCCCAATCTCACAAAACCAATTGTCAATAACCTAAATAGGGAAAAGTTGAAAGCTTTTCCTTTAAGAACAAGTACAACACAAGGATGCCCACTCTCACCACTCCTATTTAACCTTTTATTGGAAGTACTAGCCCGAGAAATCAGGCAAGAGAAAGAAATAAAGGGCACCCAAATTGGAGAGGATGAAGTCAAACTACCCCTGTTTGCAGATGACATGAACTTATACATAGAAAAACCTATATAACCTATAATCTGTAGATGGGGGGAGGTGGAAGTAGGGTTGGGGAGAGGGATATTCGGTAAAAGACATAAAGAAAAACCATGATTTGTCATAATAATATGCTTATAATAAATAATAAAAATAAATAGATAAGTGAAGCCTAAAAATAATTCACAGTTTAGCTGAGATCCATTTTTATTAATGTTAGGTGTTGTACATTATATTATTTTTCAGCGAATATTTGTTCACTCTCCTGCCCCTTCCTCCAAGGAAGGAATATACTTCCCTGCTCATTGACTTTAGGAACGACCAAATAACTTATTTTGAACAGTAAAAACTGGGCAGAAGTGACAGTGTATGACTTCCAAGTCAAGAAATAATGAGGCCTCACAAGTTTCTGCTAACTCATCTAGGAACTGACCAATAAAACTATGAGAAAATATTTCCCAGGTAGGCACAGTCCCTTCATCTTTGGCTCAGAATGAGACCCCTGGAGAAAACTTGAACTCACCTTGGAGCCTGAAGTGGGGTCTTCCAGATGAACCTAAAGCTTGAAATAGAACTTTATACACTAATATTTAGATATAAGAATGAAAAATAGTGTGTTGTTTTAAGTCACTGAGTTTTAGGGCATTTTGTTATGGAACATTATTACAAAAATTGCTGACTGAGACAACAGAAAAAAATTAATTGTTCCTTACAATGCAGAATGATTTAATGAAATTCTAGTACAGATTGAGTAAATAAAAATTATTGTAAACTTTGAAGAAGATTTTTTAAAGAGCACATTGCTCAATGTATGTGAATATTTTCACTCAATTGCTAGATGCAATTACAGCATCAACAAAGCCTCTTAGAATCTCCTATATTCTGTCAACTGTGTAAAACAGAAAGACACATATTTACTGGTCTAAAACGCCCTAATTTTTCATAAGATTGCACTGAAACTGAATTTGAAGCTTGTCCTTGAGTTCTTTTTAGCTTTTTATTGTTCCCTTTTGTTCACACTGAATCTAAGTTTATCTGATTCATTGTAGGAACAAATCCAAATGCATATAATATTAACACTTTGTCAATTACATCTCTCTCTGACTAATCTCAAACCAGAAATCTAATATTAAAGTGCTGATAAGGTGAAACAACCTTTTATTGATTTGAAAACAAATACAAATAAGATTATTTTAGGTTCTGATATTGTTTGATAATAATCGCTCTTTCTTTAAAGAACTAATCGAATTCAATTCCAAAATAAGTATAATTACATCTACAGCATTATTAATTTATTAGTCTTGGTTAATGATGACTTCCTTCAGATAAAATTCTGACCATTTACTTTCATAATCTGTATGATGCATAGAGATTACCTGCAGAACACACATAGAAAACTATAGAATTTGAGTTAAGTAACTCTGTAGAGTGTCTTTTATTTATATCTTTTTTAAAAATTGTATTTTAAATAGAGTAAATCCTATAGCACTAGGCATTTCTGGATTCTATGCTGAGCGTTTTTCAAAATTCTATAGGCAATTTGTGCTTAAAGAGAATGGAATTAAATGGCATGTATTTTGCTGTCTTAAAAGTTTATAAAATCTGAAAACATTTTGAAGGTCCATCGAATTGTGTGAGGTGTAGAAAAAAGGGTAGTAAGAAAAGCTCTGAGGCAATGATTCTATTAGTCTAAACTTTCTGGCCAAAAATAATTAGTTCCTAATTTGAAATCATTTTTGTGTATATTGTTAATAAACAGCTCCAATATAACAACACATCTGTGTCAAGATGGAAACTTTCACTAAAATGTTACAATTATTACAATATTAGTACACTGGAGATATTTTATGATATGTCCACCCAAAGGAATGGACTAAAAACAGAGAAGAAAATAGAAAAAAAGAGAAAAATCTGTAAAGCAGGCAGATGGGTACCAATTGATTTGTCAGAATGGTTAGATCTAAGTACTCTTTCCCTACTGGGCTTAATGGCCGAGTATTACGTTTAGGGCAGGTTCTTGGAGGAGTCCTTTGGAGAATTGACCAGATCAAAAGAAAGACCTAAAGATATTCCCACCATGATTTCCCTAAGAACTACTCATTTAAATCAACCTAAGATAAAGCTCAAATTTGTTAAGCTCCTCCCACATACGCAGAGTTTTATTCTCCCAATTATAATTACAGGCAGATGCTCAAGTATTATGAGAAAGATTTTGATATAGAGTGTGATAAATAAGGAGAAAAAAGGGAAAGAGGAAGAAGACCAAAAATAACCACAAAAACACCAATGAAGAAAAAACAGAATAAACTATAACTTGGAAGAATAGACACTAAATAATAAGAAAATTTCAATATCTACAGGAGAGATAAAAGAAAATATTGCATCTATGACATGAAACAAGAATGTTACTTTTAAAAAAAGAAATGTTCAGAAAACTATAAGAGTTTTCAAGTTACTGTTTCTCAGCTCCAAATCCATTCTTTTATAATCTGCTCTGTGACACTAGAACAGGGACTGTATAAACCTCATTTCTGTTTTTCCAGCTCCTCCCTGTTAGTCTATGTCACTAGGGAGGATGATATGGAACTGTGTGGTTGGAGCAAGGACAAAAGATTGACATTCGCATTTGCTGCCCAACAATACTGCTTCACCCCAGCAGCAGCACTTTCTCCTAATAGTAGCAGCTAAATACAGTTTGCAGTTTTTTTCCAGCACCGGCAAAACTTGCTTCACCATGCCCTCCCCCATAAGAGACATCAGTAGTAGTCCACTAGTGTCCCCTCCACAAAGGTTTAGGTTACAGAATTACAAGGCCCCTCCTCTGAACTCAGAAACACCTGCACAAATTGAGTAATGTCTCCTCCTGAGAGATCAGAGTAGACCCCTTCTACATATTTCTAGGTTTTACTTCAACCTATTACCTTTGTTCCTTTAGCCTTAGGGGTGGTAGTCACTTCATGCAGCTACTAACTAACTTTGTGAGTTTTATTTTTACCCTTTTAGTTACCTAGTCAAATTTATAGCTAGTTAACATTTTTCCTATTAAATTCTCTCTATTCAAAAAATGGGTGTAGTTTATTCTCCTCAAAGGATCCTGCCTGACACTACATAACAGAAAACATGAAAATCTTAGTGGATGGGATAGAAGATAAAATTGGGCAAACCTCCAAGAGTAGAGCAAAAAAAAAAAAAAAAAAAAAAAAAAAATTAAAAAACACCACACAATAAAAATAAAAGTAGAAAATTGGTGGACTCTTCTAGGAAGCCTAATAGGTGAATAATAAGCATCCTAGAAGAAGAAAACAGAAAATGCTTGAGAGGAAATAAGCAAATATTTCTAGAAAATGCCTCATAATTGAAGTACATTAATTTCCAGATTGAAATGACTTACTGAGTCCACAGAGCAATAGAAGAAAATAGAGTCATTCTAAATAACACTATTATAAAATTTCAGAACACTGGAAACAAAAAGAATTTCCTATAAGTTTCCCAAAAGGAAAAATGAGTGTCACATTCAAATGATCTGTAATCAGAATCGTTTTGGACAAATCAACAGCAAAAAGAAAAAAAAAAAGGAACTAAAAGATACATCAGAGCAATCTGTTAAAACTGTGATATAACCATCAATCAAGCATATGTAAAGAAAATAAAAATATTTTTCAGACAATCAGAAGTCTCAAAAATATTCTTCCCATGTACCTTTTAAAGTAATTTACTTTAGGACGCCTTCCAGCAGCACAAACCAGTAAGTGAGAAGAGGAAAAAATGGCAACAAGAAAACAGAAGCCCTGCCATAGGAAAGACTCAAAGAAAATTTCCAGGATGGTGATTAAGGGAGGTTACAGGTCACAAGTTTGCAGTAAGTATGAAGAGAGCCAATCCAGATTAAAGCATGATGGTGTTTACTCATATCAATTTATCTAAAATTTGTGTGATAACAATAATGGCCATTCAAGCGAAGAAAAACATAGGAATAGCATCATGGAAGAGCTTTCACTTACCAGAAGATGAAGCCAATCAATGTAATAATTGTAAGCATCCTTCATGTGGTATGTGTGGGTGTGTGAACATGCACGTACATGTGTCTGTTTTCTCTGTATTTATCTCTACCGGTTTTAGGGGAGATGGGAAGATTTAAAATTAAGTGATCACCCTATTTCTGCTGAAACTTGAAGTTTAATAAAAATTAACAGTATATGCAGGAGAATGAAACTAGACCCATACCTCTCACCATATACAAAAATCAACTCAAAATGGATTAAGGATTTAAATATACACCCTGAAACAATAAAACTTATTAAAGAAAACATAGGAGAAACACTTCAGCAAATAGGACTGGAACAGACTTCATGAATACGACCCCAAAAGCACGGGCAACCAAAGGAAAAATAAACAAATGGGATTATATCAAACTAAAAAGCTTCTGCACAGCAAAAGAAACAATTAACAGAGCTAAAAGACAACCAACAGAGTGGGAGAAAATATTTGCAAAATATACATCCGACAAAGGACTAATATCCAGAATATATAAGGAACTCAAACAACTTTACAAGAAAAAAACAAGCAACCCAATAAAAAAAAATGGGCAAAAGAGCTAAGTAGGCAATTCTCTAAGGAAGATATACAAATGGCCAACAGTCATATGAAAAAATGCTCAACATCACTCAGCATCCGGGAAATGCAAATCAAAACCACACTGAGATACCATCTCACCCCAGTTAGGATGGCAAAAATCCAAAAGACGCTGAAAGATAAATGCTGGCAAGGTTG